>NC_085039.1:8316748-8399248 GCF_963692335.1 Osmerus eperlanus | reverse complement strand
TACCACGTGAGTAAAGCTGGAGATTTGTGTGTGTGCGTGTCCAGTATTCCCGGCTGACAGTACGTGAATGTGTGTGTGCGCGGGCTCTGTTTGTCAACACGTGCTCGTGTGAGTACACTCTCAGGTGCGTGTGTACATGTAGGCTTGAGAGTGTCTTTATGTATGCCTTTGTGTATGTGTGTTTGAGTCATCGCCGACGCTGTCTCTGTGTGTTTATCTGCCTAATGTGTGTTTATCTCTGTGTGTGTATGTGTGTGCGTGTGTGCTCTAGAGGTATAATAAGTGAAGTTCTTACCGTAACGGTCGGTATAGCAGTGACCAGTGAGTAGACAAGCACCGGGGGTGCCTTGCTGTCATCCTCCGGTCCTGGGTACGGCTTGGAGAACGTCCTGTCGTAGCAGAAGAACCCCTGGATGTGAACGGGGAACGTGTCCGTGTACTCAAAGTAGTACGCCAGCAGAACCGTTCCTGCCAGGATCACCAGCTGGAAATAGAACATGGTCGTTGCGGATTTTAGGATGATAAAGAAAATCCGCTGGAGTCTGATATTGTGTGTGTGTGTGTGTGTGGTTTAGAGAAGGGTGTTGAAAAAAAATGAGGCAAAAACGAGGGAGGGGAAAAGAGAAAGAGATCCCTTTTGAGCACAGTGACAGAGGCTTCCAGAGTGTGTGAAATGAGTCAAGTGTGCATGGAGAAAGATAGTGAGGGAGAGAGAGACAGAGAGAGAGACAGAGAGAGAGACAGAGAGAGAGAGAGACGGAGAGAGAGAGACAGAGAGAGAGAGAATGAGAGAGACGGAGAGAGAGAGAGACGAGAGTGAGAGAGAGAGATAGAGAGAGACAGAGAGAGAGAGACGGAGAGAGAGAGAGAGAGACGAGAGAGAGAGACAAGAGAGAGAGAGAGAGAGAAGAGAGAGAGATTCCTCCAGCAGTGCTGCCGGAGGAGGAGCGGTAAAGAAACAAACGAAAAGCGATCAAAGATGCTGCTCTACTGTACACAGGAAAGAGGAGAAATGAAGCGAGCGAAAGAAACAAGAGAGACAGAGAGAAAGAGAGAGCGAGAGAGGGAGGGAGGGGGGGAGAGAGGAAGACAGATGGGGAGAGCTTGCACCGAGGCGAGCACCAGTACACATTTGAGAGAAAAGGAGGGAAGGAGGTTGGAAGGGTGAACTTGTAAAGTGTGTACGTGTGCTTGTTACTTCTGCTTCAACCTCACAGTGCTTGGGGCTCAATCCATCGTGTCAGGAACAAAGTCATCCGGGACACAAACGCACTTCCACACACAGCCCAGTTTATTTATAGATCCAGTACATCAAACAGCTCCTGTATACTGTTGCCTTGTTGGTCTCATTCCCTCAATACGTGCGTGTGTGTGTAATGTCTGTGTGTGTAGTGCGTGTGTGTGTGTAGTGTATGTGTGTGTGTGTGCGTCTCCCCCCGTACAACTCTCCTTTTCTGTAAGTAATTCTGACATGAATGTTATGTTCTCCATACTTCTCCTTCATCCATCCATCCATCCATCTCTCTCCTCCTCATTTGTAGACAGCCTGAGGGAGTGATGGAGGGATGGGGGAGTGATGGAGGGATGGGGGAGGAAGTGTAGTTTAGAAAAGCAGTCAAAGTTCAGACAAATAAAAACAGTATGTGGAAACGTTACAGAAGAATAGCCCCCAGGAGAGATGCAGTCTCTCATTTCCAATCTGAAACCAAACTGGGCAAAAGCATTCCTCTCCATACAGGCCGTCAAGATGAGTTAAAGGAGCTTCTATAAGGTGAAAGCAACCATCCATCTCCAATACACTCTAATATTCAGAAATGACCAATGAGACTGTCGGGGGTTTAATACTGGCCAAACAACCCAAACTATTCCCATTAGGTTTAAAGGAATAGGTGTAAACCGAAAAGTGTATTAACCTCAACCAAATATGCTGCAATTACAGTTATTTGAGTCTATGGGTTAAATCAGAGCAAGAATGGTCAAAGTAAGTGAAGTGAAATAAGATATTTAATATAAGATATTAATATAACAATTATAAGGCAAACTTGTTACAAAGTGAATGCTTTACATCTTACCTACTCTACCGTGATTATTGTAAATGGGAGAGAGAAAGAGTTAGAGATGAGGAAGGAGAAGGAGTAGGAGAAGCCAGAGCTGAGGAGAAGCCTTCGGGAGAACAATCTAGAGAACAGTGCTATACAATTGCCTTTATACACAACCAGTACATGTAGAACAACCAATCAGACCACATCTTGACCCTTACTGGGAAAACCTATTCATGATAGAACAAAATTCCTCTCTCGGTCCTTGTTAAATGTTTTTTAAATGTATAAAACTTTTTTTAAAACATACGTGTGTTTCCAACATTGCCTGAAATGTTTCCTTAGATTTTTCTCCTCAAACCAGATCTAACTAGCTATGTACTGTAGCCTATTTTAAATAAGCTTCAAACTCATAAACACACGCTGATGGCAATCTTCATAATATATATCTTTGGCACCGGTCTGAAGGGCATAATTAACTTGGCGGTTTTTACTTTAAGAAGTCTCTATCTCAAGCTAATTATGCTCATCCGAGTTGACCCCCAGCTAACTATGGCACAATATGCCGACTCACATTAGCATAATACACTGTAATGGCAGCCATTTTGGCTGGCTGATGATAGCCTTCTTTTCAACAAAACAGCAATGCCTCCACTTCCCTGACAAATGGAGGGTAAAGACCTCTCTTCGACTGTCCGAGTGAACTTCTCCGTTTTTCCTGACACATTCATGTCATTTTTTTGTTTTTCTTTTCTTCACAGGAAATACAAATAGGTAAAAGGTTTACACAATGACATGTGGTCCAGAGAGACTGAAGAACCCAAGACTAAAGAATTTGTGTCATATAAGCTGTTTTTGTTGAGCTTCAACATTGATACCAGTATACCCTGGGAACACAACAGTGAGGTTGCATTTTAGCGTTAGCCCTGTCAGAAGGGTTACTTGTTGACCTGAGCCACTGTGAAACACCCAGATGGCATAGAAGTCACCCCATGAAGTCAAGTGTGAGAAGTAGGTTGGGAGTGTGTGCGTGTGACCGGGACACGGGCGTCAGGACGACAGCAACCTTGTGATGAGCTGTCCCTGAGCGTTGCACACAGCTGAGGCACAAATTGGAGACTAAACTCAAGGGAGTTTTTGCATGCATAGCAGAGGGGCTGTAGCTCAGTTTCACTTCTCATCTTTGTGTATGTGTGTGTGTGTGTGTGTGTGTGTGTGTGTGTGTGGATATGCCTGTTTATGTGTGTGTGTTATCTGATTTCCTTGCTAGCAGCCGGCTCACTTTGTCACTTTTTAGGTGAATATTTTCAAGGGCCAGCCATCTCTGCCCAAACCTCCGGTTCACAGTCCCAACATATGATTAAAAGCCACGGTCTGATCTCAGAACACTGCCACTGCTGGACCTCCCCAGGCTACTGCTCACACACACGCACACACACACACACACACACAAGGATACACATGTACAAGACACACTACTTCCAAAACAGTCACTACACACACAATGCACAGTTGTGTGCTAAGGCACACACTCCCTCAGAGTTAACATCAGCAAGCTTAGATTCTCACTAATTGCCTGTCAGTGAGTGTGCGATTCTATGTACATGTTTGTGTGTGAACTTGAGTGTGTGTGTGTATCTGTTTGAGACAAAGACAGAGAGAGATACAAAGAGAGAGAGAGAGAGAGAGAGAGAGAGAGAGAGAGAGAGAGAGAGAGAGAGAGAGAGAGAGAAAGAAGAAAGAAAGAAAGAAGAGAGAGAGAGAGAGAGAGAGAGAGAGAGAGAGAGAGAGAGAGAGAGATGAGAGAGAGAGAGAGACGAGAGAGAGATGAGAGAGAAGGAGAGAGAGAGATGAGAGAGAGAGAGAGAGAGAGAGAAAGAAAGAGAGAGAGAGAGAGAAAGAAAGAGAGAGAGAGAGGAGAAAGAAAGAGAGAGAGAGAGAGAAGGAGATGGAATGAACATCATACCAGATCAATATGTCTAGTCTGCCACCTGGTGCTCTGGGACTGCATTGCAGCAGGGTGAAAGATGGATGGCCCAATCGAAGTGGGATGGAAAGGGAACAGAACGAGAGGTGTGGGAGAGAACTGCAAAACAAACAACGTGAAGGAGGGATGGTGTAACATTTAATGAGTGCACGAGACACCATGGGAGCTGCATGGAGCTCGCTGCTGGGAGAGAAAACTAGGGAGGGACTTAACAAAGAAAACAAGGAGAATGTGAGCATATACGAGGCAAAGGGAGAACAAGATAGGAGAGGGGGAGAGAGAGAGATGGAAGACTGAGGGAGAGAGAGAGATGGAAGGCTGAGGGAGAGAGAGAGAGATGGAAGGCTGAGGGAGAGAGAGAGATGGAAGGCTGAGGGAGAGAGAGAGAGATGGAAGGCTGAGGGAGAGAGAGAGAGATGGAAGGCTGAGGGAGAGACAGAGATGGAAGGCTGAGGGAGAGAGAGAGAGAGATGGAAGGCTGAGGGGGAGAGAGAGAGATGGAAGGCTGAGGGAGAGAGAGAGATGGAAGGCTGAGGGGGAGAGAGAGAGATGGAAGGCTGAGGGGGGGAGAGAGAGATGGAAGGCTGAGGGAGAGAGAGAGATGGAAGGCTGAGGGAGAGAGAGAGAGAGATGGAAGGCTGAGGGGGAGAGAGAGAGATGGAAGGCTGAGGGAGAGAGAGAGATGGAAGGCTGAGGGGGAGAGAGAGAGATGGAAGGCTGAGGGAGAGAGAGAGAGATGGAAGGCTGAGGGAGAGAGAGAGAGATGGAAGGCTGAGGGAGAGAGAGAGAGATGGAAGGCTGAGGGGGGAGAGAGAGATGGAAGGCTGAGGGAGAGAGAGAGATGGAAGGCTGAGGGAGAGAGAGAGATGGAAGGCTGAGGGAGAGAGAGAGAGATGGAAGACTGAGGGATAGAGAGAGAGAGATGGAAGGCTGAGGGGGAGAGAGAGAGAGAGATGGAAGGCTGAGGGGGAGAGAGAGATGGAAGGCTGAGGGGGAGAGAGAGAGATGGAAGGCTGAGGGAGAGAGAGAGATGGAAGACTGAGGGAGAGAGAAAGAGATGGAAGACTGAGGGAGAGAGAGATGGAAGACTGATGGAGAGAGAGAGATGGAAGACTGAGGGAGAGAGAGAGAGATGGAAGACTAAGGGAGAGAGAGAGAGATGGAAGACTAAGGGAGAGAGAGAGAGAGATGGAAGACTGAGGGAGAGAGAGAGAGAGAGATGGAAGACTGAGGGAGAGAGAGAGAGATGGAAGACTGAGGGAGAGAGAGAGATGGAAGACTGAGGGAGAGAGAGAGATGGAAGACTGAGGGAGAGAGAGGGAGACTGTACGAAGAGGCAGAGAGCTAGAGGACGGAAAGAGAAAGAGCATGGGAATAGTAGCAGATCAAAGACTGACTACATCTTTTGGCGCCCACACACTCTATCGCCCTTCCTCCCCTCCCCTCCCCTCTCCTCTCTTTTGTCTCTCTCATTACTGGGTGTATTTTTCATCCTTATCTCCTAATCCTTGTTTTTTTGCTTCGGTATGTCTGCTGGAGGAATCATCTGTTAAATCCATCTTTATCCTGCACTGTTTCTGTGTCTCTGTGTCCCTCTCTCCCCACTCTCTCTTTCCCCGCCTCACATTCCATTTATCTGGAGTGTTTGTCTCGGCGTACTGTTTCCCTCTCTCAAAAGAAGAAGAAGAATGAAGATCGATTAGGACAAGCTTTATTTATGCTTGACATGGCCTCCCAATCGTGAAAAGCACATTTCAGGAGCCACAGACATCAAAGGAAACAGGCAATTTACACACCCATTGAAATATATCAAGGAACATTCCAGCGCTCGAGTGCCTCTGCAAACAGACAGCCAGACATTTGACAGAGCCGCACAACCCCAGCTTGAGCCAATCCCTTCTCTTGACGCGATGACAGTCAGAAATGACTGTGACTGAGAGAGTGCGCGCGGCTGAGACTGTGAGTGGTGCCAGGGTTGCTCTACCCCTCCTTTCAAGAAACTCTGAGAGGAAACAGGTGGGAGCGAGCGAACAAGTGTTCTCACTGCACAATGAAAAAATCCCATTGCGGCGAAGGGGCTATTTATAGACGCATGGAGATAATGAGCGCGAAACTGTGGCGAATGCCGTGAGAGAGGGCTGGTAATGTGTCTCTGTGTTGTAGCGAGGGAGATGGAAGTGTGCGTGCGTGTGGAGGTGCTTGTGTGTATGTGGGGAGAACAGATGCATATATGCACCCAGTTCAGCGATGCACTTTGTGGCCAGGTCCATGTTATGATGATTCATTGGTTTGTTTTAACTTTAACAATTTTTTAGAAATGTGACAACTTATCAGTATATTAGTGTAAACGCACAGAATAACAATGTGAAAATCAAAAACGGTTGCCCATCAAATGCTGAAAAAACAGTTTGAAATTTGAGTGTGGTGAAATTCCACTGAAAATTCACATTTTCCAAGCACGCCTCTCCAACCCCTTCTTTCGACGAAGTCAGCCAACAATCTGTTGATCAAAATTACTTTTTAATCGTCTGTCTTTTGAAGTGGATTCTGAGTTACCCTTGAGTCCAGACACTTCTGAACCCCTTTTTCTCAGCAAGACGGTCACGTTCAAACCGTCAAAAAGTGGGGAGAGATGGGATTTGCGATTGGCCAGCCACAAGAGTGGGAATCGGCTTAAACGTTCTCAATTGCTCTGACCCATCCCTGTAGGATTTAGAAGATTTGTCGACTCGTACTGCTTTACGAAAGGACTGATAAACGTCTGTTTCTCACGTTTGTGAAAAGATGAGGACGGGAAACAGAAATGAGAGAAAGAATGAAGAAATTGAGGTGGGGAGGTTGGGAGAGAGAGAGACCAACTGAGATATACCTTGTTTACAATAGGTTTAAAATGAGTCTTAGGCAAATGGAAGTGGTGGTGCCAAGTACAAGTGTAAACAACCACCGAGAGGCTTTGTGATCCAACCACTCCAACCACCTGCTGAGTTAGTCTGGGACTCATTCGACCACACATCTTCAGTAGTTTACGCCAATGGGGCCCGATGTGTCCCAACTAGGACGTCACAGGAAAGAACGTCATAGAAAGCCTTTGCTTTTCTAACATTCAACCTTTTTCATCTCTTTTTCATGCCCGGAGCTCTTTTAACAAGTCGCAAATGACTTTTTCCTGCTGATTTTTGTGCTACGGTAGGAGACCAACAGACACCCATAGAACGAGAGAGAGAGACCTACACACTTGCAGAGAGCAAGAGAAATACTGAAAGAGAGAAAGAATAACACAGGGGGCCTGTCGGTGTGGAAAGACAGGGATGATGAGTGACTCATGTAGCCTAACAACACAAACCAAACTGCCCTCAGGGGGGAGCTGTGAGGCTGCTGGTCGTGATGCGAGAGAGCAGTCGGGAGAGGAGAGGACACATTAAGAATGGAGAGGAGAGACTCCAGAAGAGAGATGGTGAGAATCAACAAGGGAACTGAAGATATGAGTGTTTAGAGGAAGAGAAAGGGTGATAATTGCTCTTGAGAGGGCCATTCTAAAACAAAGGGCAGTCCTGAAGAAGAGCGAAAGCAAAAAGGAATCCAGCTAGTGTGAGGTTTTTGAGTGCACTTGGGAGCATGTGCACTAGAGGAGAGATGGAGAGGAGGAGCTCTGAAATGTGCAATGGGTGACTGGGCGGTGCGCTAGAGACGGTCAAAGAGAATTGTTTAAGTGGAGGACTCCCCTGGAAGGCTGGAGATGGGAAAGAGTTTTTGCAAGAGTAAGTGTTGCAAAAGAAACTCAATGGCAGAATGAAACATGGCAGGGAAATATATATATAGAGGAGACAATGTCTCTTTGGATTGTGGGAAATGTAGGCGATGGTGTGAATTGTGAGGTAGTACAAAGAGTGTTTGTGGGGAGGTTTGGTATTCTGTTGGGTAATCTGTAATGTGAGGAGGAAGCATTCTCTTGAGAATCCTTGTTTACCATGGTTTCCCTTAATAATGTGACAATTATTTTTTACATTTAAGTACACTCCAGTTCTCATGACAACTACAGATGTACAATGTTTGCTTAGTAGCAACTCAGCAGATTTTAAGTGCTGAAATAAATGCCTTGTCTATTTCTATGCAATCTCTATTAACAAACAAGTTCAAATGTCAACACATATCTTAATACACTTCAGCTCTTATGGCATGAGAGGGGCGAAGCCACCACATAACTGGTTTCTAGGGCAAACTAGAATGGCGAACATTTACCAAATGCTAATGCTAAAACTCCTAACCACTCTAACCATGCTAGCCCCACGGGCTTCTTAGGCACGGCGTATACCCAGAGTCATAGCAAGCGCGTGAGCGGCGCCGGAGTGGGTTAATTGGGTTTCTCGCGTTAATTAGGCCAATTCATTAGCAAACACGTCTGAAGGGTATGAACGCTCTACTGAGTCATTTAGGGATTAGAGAGAAGCCGTCGCGGGAAGAGAAACAGGGGAGAGAGGCAGAGAGAGGGAGAGAGGGGCAGAGAGAGGCAAAGAGGGGCAGAGAGGGGCAGAGAGGGGCAGAGAGAGGCAGAGGGGCAGAGAGGGGCAGAGAGGGGCAGAGAGAGGCAGAGAGGGGCAGAGAGGGGCAGAGAGAGGCAGAGAGGGGCAGAGAGAGGCAGAAAGGGGCAGAAAGAGGTAGAGAGGGGCAGAGAGGGGCAGAGAGAGGCAGAGAGAGGCAGAAAGTGGCAGAGAGAGGTAGAGAGGGGCAGAGAGGGGCGTCCGACAAAACAAAGAGGTCACCCATGCCTAGTCCCAACACTCCTCACACTGGCACCTCTTCTCCCCACTGACTTCTCTCCCCGACCTTGTGGGCGACTGGATTAGAAGGAGAAGTACCCCGTGGCTTTCAACCTACCAATCAATCGGGCCCCCCGCTTTTAATGCATTTGCATAACACTTCAAGCCCCTCCCTCCCACTCACCTCCACCATCAGGAAGCATGGCACAAGGTAGGTGCTGGTTTTCTGAAGTGCCCTCCAGTCTCCCACCATGTTCATCTTCTCTCCTCCGGCTTCAACAGGCACCTGCGGAATCGAAAAAGACCTTTACCAAAGGCACGAGCAGACTCTGACTACGTCACTGCTGGTTCCCTGGTTCCACGCGTTTTCTTCATTTTTATAGACCGTAATCCGGTGCAGATGATTCATGATGATTGAGATTAGAATTAGAATTTGATTCCCAGTCATTTTTCACTCACACTGAATCCGACTCATCGTGGATGAGCAAGCAGTGGAAGAACTAATCCTTTTATTCTCCTCCCTTCTATTGCACCTCATGTCCCCAGTTGGCGCACACACACTGCCACAAAACAAAACAAAAAACACATACTGTACACACCCACAGATGGCACAGTACACAACCAGACAATGGAGGTTGAAAGGCAAAGAAGGAGAAGAGACAGAGGAGGATGATCAAAAACAAAAGGATGACAAAGAGATAAGGAGGACAGACAGAGTCGTGACGCACATGGTTGTGAAAGCTCATCTTGGGGGAATCAGGAGGGAAAAAAAAGAGGATGTCAGGAAGAAGAAAGAGAGAAACAATCCCAAACGAAGCTCAACTGGTCGACCCCCAAGAGGGAAAAAGACTGGCGCCTTGTCGTGATAGGAGCGCGCCAACTCTGTGCAATGCCCACTGGGCATTCGGAGGGCCATGGGCATTGTTCACTCGAATGCTTTGCTGCTTTCCGGATGTCTGAGAAACATGTGAGGCACGTTGTTCCAACACCGCAAGAACGGAAGTTTGGGTTGAAACTGAGTTTTGCTGTTTTAATTCAAACAAACTTCTGGTGAGTATGTGAAGCCATTTTTTTTTTTTATTGGAAGACAACTTGCTTTTTCTCCAGATTGATTTCCCTCAAGATCTTTTAAAGCCTATACATGGAAGAGGAAAACAACATGTGCGCTCTCTCTCTCTCTCTCTCTCTCTCTCTCTCTCTCTCTCTCTCTCTCTCTCTCTCTCTCTCTCTCTCCTCTGTCTCTGTCTGTCTCACACACACACATACACCATATATCTGCCCATTCTGTACAAAGGCAGCTGTGGCTTGATTTTTGGACACATTTAATGGGCTTCCCATGTGTATTAGGACACTAGCATTGGAAAGCTTGCTCAGACATGAATAATTACACACATCACAGAGGATACAGCGTCTGTGTTTAAATCCATCCATTATTAAGACTCTCATCCTCTTGCTCCCACAATGCAACAGTTCTCTGTGGGTCCATTAACCACGTTTTGATGTGTCTGTAGTGTGTATAATCCTACTCACACACATTCACACCTATGAAGGCACGGACACACACGTATGCACACGTATAACAGCCACATGGATTGCGCAACGACACAAACTAGGAAGATCGAGCAAGCATGAAAGCCCCGCTCTTAAGCACTGTCCATCTCATCACTGTGTGTGGAAGCCGGAAGCTTCTAATGCCTCCTGCATCTCCCAGACAGCATGAAACCCTTCATGACACCTTCTCTCATAGCCTTCCCCTCTCTCTCAACCGCCCACTCGCTCACACACATTTTCACACACACACATGTTTTCACACACACACACGCACGCACACACACACACACACACACACACACACACGTACACACACACACACACACGTACACACACACACACACACACACACACGTACACACACTGCTGACATGCCACTTTCTACTCCCCCATGCCAATCCACCCGTCAATCCCACAAGTGTTTGACACACAGGTACTTGCGTAAGTGTGAGAGCGCGTTTGTGTGTACACCACAGCAAGATCCGCTGCACTGCTACAAGACAGGTTCCACAATGTGGGTCAGATAGACAAGTGCTGAGAGATCTCTCTTCCCATGCACTCATCCCTCGATCCCCCCTTACTCTTTCTCTCTGACACACACACACACACACACACATCTACTCACACAGCTTGACAGACAAAACAGTAATTGATGAAAGCTTCATTGAAACCACAACCCCTACGTCCATCGTGGGGGACATCCCCTTACACGCACACGCAATGACCAAACAGCGAGAGAAGAAAAACAATGAAAGGAATGCAAATCGAAGGTCTTACCTCAAATTCTGTACGGACAACTCGTGATGCTACAGATGTGCCATCGTCTACACTGAGAATGCGGTTGTACAGAGTGTGTGAATGTGCGCGTGTGTGTGTGAGAGGGAGAGAGAGCCTTCAGGAGCTCCAGCAGACTCCCATTCTGTGTCTTGTCCCTCTTGTGTCCGGTTGCTCGTTCTCTCTCTCTCCAGTCCGAGCCGCCCGCCCAGTGCTTCCGCTGCTCTCCCGGGCGTGCGGGCACAGAGATACAGAGAGAGAGACAGAGAGAGAGACAGAGAGAGACAGAGAGACAGAGTGGATAAAAGAGTGAGTGTAGCGCAGCCAGTCAGCCCCTATCCACACTGCATGGGAAACGCGCTAGATCACTAAGCTAATCGGCTAATCGGCACTGCCTATGCACCGGGGCTAATTAACGAAGTGTCGGATTCCGCAGGCTTCAAGGGATGCTCAGTGTCTCCGTTGAGGACGCGGAGAGGGAGAGTTACGAGAAGCAAGAGAGAATAAGTGAGAGAGAGGGAGAGGGAGGAGAGTGGGAAGAAGGAATGAGAGCACGAGACAGCGGGAGCGGAGAAAGTGAGCGGAGTGAGAGAGAGTGAGAGAGAGAGAGAGAGAGAGAGAGATAGAGAGAGAGAGAGAGAGAGAGAGAGAGAGAGAGAGAGAGAGAGAGAGAGAGAGAGAGAGAGAGAGAGAGAGAGAGAGAGAGAGAGAAGGAGGGAGCGTGGATGTGTGTGTCAGAGGAAGAGGAACAACAGTGGCTGAAAGCTAGGCACAGCGTTCTCCAGCTGGAAACCACTTTCATACATGAGAGCACAAAGCCTGTGTGCATGTGTGTGTGCGTGTGTGCGTGTGTGCGTGTGTGTGCGTGCGTGAAATAGTGAGACAGCCTGGGCTCAGGTGAACAGTGAGTTCGGCCAATCTGCCCTAGCCCTGCAGACGCAAATTTGGGTGACAGAGGGTTAATGACGCATCGCCAAGCGGAAAAGTGGAGCACGACAGACACCGGCCCTATGTGGGCCAGGGCCCAATTGGTACCGGCTATTTTCAGCTTCAGCTTAGGTGTGTCTGTGTGTGTGTACCTGTATGTACAGTATAGAATGCGTAAACTGGGTTTGTGTGTGGGTGTACAGTGCAGTATCTCTGGGATGGTTTGGAGATGGTTTGCCTATACTTGCATGCGTTTGAGTGAGAGTGTGTGTACACGTTTGCGTGTGTCCCTGACAATTGAGGTACACGGAGCTTCTGGCTTTAGTTGTGTGTTCACACGAATGCGTGTGTGTGTGTGTAATGCCTCCAGCAACACAGGCCAGCGATAACTGGGAATGAATCTTCAGGGCACGTAACACGAGTATTCGATGCACGGAACCTGGTCTGCTTGTAGCCTACTGCTTCAACAGCCCTGGTGGATTGATTTGCGTAATTTATACACACGCAACGTTAGCCGTTAGCTTCAAATATAATGTTGTAGGCCGAAACAGTGAGCAAGAGGCTAGTCTGCTAATCATTTGGAAGCAGCATTAAATATATCACAGGGATGGTGCTTTCCCCCAAGGATAGCCTATACTTATCCACCGCTCAAACAAAGCCTTTATCGTACGGCACATACCAAAAAAACGAGTCAATAAGGAAAACGTTGTGGATCTTGGGCTCACAAGTACGTAATTTCTGCGGTACGTGGTCGCGAGTGTTCACGTTATGGGTTATTGACCCAGAAGGAAGGGGGTTCCTCTGACTGATCGTTAAATCGGCAGGCGGATATGTTGTTCCCATGGAAACCAGGCAGCCATGGCATGGATTGACGGCGTGAAGCTGAGCCAGACAAACACACAGTATGCAAGACCACTTAAAAATCATTCAGCAAAATTACAAACATCTCACCCACTCTGAAAAATACAGGACAGATGACACATAGACATACCTAACTTTTTTGACAGAGTAATAACAAGCACTTGATCGATGCTTACGTGAGCGTCCCGGATAAACACACACGAGTATGATATCAAACATCAAAGCCATTCAGGAAGCTACGAGCAAGAGCCTCGACAAAACGCCACCTGGCCTTGGTGAAAGTAGGGGAAACTGTGGCTATTAATAACCACCACGCCACCTTGGGGGACAAATATGGAACGCTTCTCGTCACATTAGTTCATTGCTTTAGAGATGTGCTTTTTTTTCGTCCGAACATCCATTAGAGCAATAGCCTGTTTACTTGTCTAGACCTGGAAAATAACATGAGGGTTGAGTCGGCTTTCACAGTCATGCATATTATTAGGAGATTAGACGAGAAAGAATTGGTGAAAGTCAAGTGCAAGGACAGAACCGGGACAGGAAGCGACCTCTGCGAGCTCGTATACTCCCAAGTAGAGCCACACAGAGACACGCACAAACACACACACACAGTATCACACCCAACTCACACTCACTCTCTTTCTCCCTCTCTTTTGTCAGACTTTCTCTCGCAAAAATACCCAAGATCACGCACATACACACACTCACACAAACACTCCCTCGAAATGGTTCAGCTTATGAGAAGAAATGTGAGGGACTGTGTGACTGCCATGTCTATAGCTCCAGATCTGAGGGCTCCTACAGTTCTCCTTTCTTTGGGAATCAGAAGTGGGCCGAATCTGTATGTGCTCATTTGAGTCCAATAACGAATGTAACAACGGAAGACTGCCAAGAATACTCTCTTAAAGACTGCTAAGGAGTTTCTGGCATAAAAAAATGTATCACTCTTCTAGAGCAAATGCATGCCAACTGTAATTGATGGGGGCAATGATACTATCCACATCTCATAATAAATGTCAATATTTCTCTTTAGAGACTTGTAGCCTACTTTAGCAAAGTAATTCATAAGTAGGTCTTCTAAACATGAAGCAAACAATGATCCACATGCATAAAACATTTGCTGAAGGAGTCTTTTCTCAATGGTCAACAGACTTGTTGCATGAGGCAAGGCCAGGTCCCTCTAGAGTCAGAACGCACGAACAACACAGGAAACTTGATGTCTGCAAAAGAGGGTTGGTCCCATGGCAAGTGTTACTGAGTGAGTGAGTCAGGTAACTACACGGAGCCTCGGCTGCTGTAAATTTGGTTCTTGAATCGAACGGGGAAGTGTTGAACAGAAACCAAATATTTTTGCGTTGAATTTAGGTGGTTTCCTCCTCCGTGGGTTGCTGTTTATAAAAACCTGACCGAACTCGTCTTTTTTAACGGCTCCGTGTTTGAACTAATGTGACGAAGTTTGCATTTCAAGGGCGGTGAGTGTTCAGGTGTTCGTCTGCTATATACTCTCCTGGCGCTGCCTAGGTTGATGTTGTCTGCCACTTCGTTTCACAGCGCAAGCAGAGACATTTTCTGGGACGTAAAATTTGATTTAGGACGGTGAACCGTCTAACGCCACACCATTTTCTTTTATTGAATTGGACCAACATTCAAGTGGCTTTTCTAAGACAGGTAAGTGTCTGCAAAGTTTAAAGTTAAGCATTTTTGTTTTGTACAGAATTTGTCACTTTCTTCTATGCACAAATATATGACGTCCTTCGGTTGACACCTTTTGAGCATTTGCCAACTCATGGCAAAATGTGATACTCAACCTGGCGACAGCAATGCAAGCTGTCGGTTAGCTTGCGTGACCTCTGTAAAGCATTGTCAGAAACCCTGCCCAATTATTTAACCAGGACGTGGTGGTAGCCTATTGCAGTTTGTGGCGGAGAAAGTGTTTGAGAGGTTGAAGAAATAAACAGCATTAGAAACTTTAATTTAGTCATAGTCATGCACATCTTATATTTACACTCAAACATACAGCGGGCATGGTAGCCTATACAGAGCTGCTGCTGCCACCAAGAACTGCAATACTTCAAACCCACTTATGGCTGAGGTCAGAGCAGATTTAGCTTTGAGAAGCTTGGGGCTTTTGCAGAACTCATCGAAAAACCACAGAGAACTGCTTAGCACACAGAAACACACACACACACAAACATATGCATGCATGGTGGTTTTCAAGGAGGAAGCACCACATGTGTTCACAACCTTGCCCTTGAAAGCCTTTCAGAAACCTAAAGGGCACCAGAGACCAAGGAGGGAATGCTCTTAATAACAGCCACAAACAAATTTTTATTTCTGAAAAGTAGTATATGTACACACTCTTTAGGATCCTAATCCAACGTTTATCTAAGACCAGCCTGAGACCAAACTCACCAAGACCAATCCGTGTAGCAAAGATCTCATCTGTGATTTGACTGTGCTTTGTCCCTCACAGTTGCCTGTGAAATGTATCATGGCATATTGTTAGAAAGAAGTTACGTCTGGTAGTCATTTGCATGAAAGTTTGAGTTTGATATGCCTGTGCTGAAATATACGTGAGCGTGTCGGGGAGAGGCACAGAATGTTGGAAGCTCGCTAGAAACGCAAAACTGTAGGGAACTGATGAGTTGTGCAGTTTGATTTTTATCCTGCACTTATCACAGATTCGAGTGTCAAACTGACAACACACGGGGAAGACAAAAAAGGGAGAGAATGAGGGAGCTACAGAGAAAAATGAAGGAGTGATGATATCTCTCACGGCTGGGTGATGGATGTGCATTCTGCTTGAGGGAAATTCCTCACTGTCACATTGCCCCCCAGCACTCTCTCTCTCTCTCTCTCTCTCTCTCTCTCTCTCTCTCTCTCTCTCTCTCTACCCTCTCTCTCTCTCTCTACCCTCTCTCTCTACCCTCTCTCTCTACCCTCTCTCTATCCTGTACCCTCTCTCTCTTTCTGTTTTGGTTCGGTGGGAAACTGACGACGCATATCTGACATTCTCTTGCTGCTTATTTCAACTGCTGACATGCCTCGTAATAGAGATGTAATTGTACAATCCGTTTTTTTTCCTCCGCAAGCTACGATTTAGTCAGTGTGTCTGTCACCCCTAATCCTCAGACCACGCCCAGGCCTCAAGGGGTTAAATCCGTCTTGCAGTAGGTAAACTGTGTCTCCCCAGGTCTCCCTGGTGTTTTCCACTGAATCTTTGCGTTATGAGTTTTTACAGGATGCCAGTGTGAAATGCAGATGCTACAGCGGACATGGTGTGTGTGTGTGTCCAACACTGGCTGGATGATAGAATCACACATGAAAAGCCTGCCAGGGAAATAAAAGTGTCTTCATACACCTTGTCTACAACAAAGAATATCGCAGAGGTATAAATCAAAAGGACCATATAAGACACATAAATAATGGATTATTGGTGTGAAGGTAATGGCCTGGAGAGAGAGAGTGTAAACAAGGAAATAGGCCTATTTACTCAACCCTTCAGCATATATTGCCATTTCACCCAGGTCGTGCCAAGGAAGCTATTGCCTGGAAATGAGCGTTGTCTGCCATAAATCAACGTTGTAACAATGTTGATCTAACCTTAGGTGTCTTTTGTTATCTCACAGCGATAGTGGTTCACGGGAGTGCTCTTTTACCTCTCGTGCAGACTGGAGCCTGCTTCATGAATGAGCTTCTGATCAATTGACATTCCCGTCTTCCCACTGGTTACCATGGTGCCAAAAGTTGCCATGGTACTTAGGGCCGGCATGGCGACTTGTCTCAGCCCAACTCTGACTCTGGTTGAGTTACTGCAGCCGTTCTTTACAAACAATTTCCAGTCGGATCGCGCTGCCCAGAGCATACAAAGTGGATTAGACAGTTTGTCATGACACGACACAGGAGGTAGTTTGACTAGGGTTCGCACTGGGTAACCCTTCATTTCTGCAAGATGCACTCCTAGTGCATGCAGCTGGTGTGAAGTACAAAATCAAAGTCATTTATTTCAAGGATTGCAGTCTGTGTTTATCACTATTTGCTTGTGTTAACACTTTGTATCCAACCATTCACCTTATGTCCATCCATTCCAAGGTTGAGTTTGAAACATATTGAGCCGGTTTTTATTCACCCTTCATTAACTTTTAATTTGTATCCACCTTCAGTTCACCATGATTGAAATGTGACAGACCTTGGAATGAAGGTCTGATAACCTTCACTTAACATACCGTTACAATCTTGCTCACCCCAGGTAGTATTTGGGACAATTGATCCCAATGATCCTTGTAGGTTGAGATGACCCCTAACTGTCAGAACGACGTTAGCGTTGCTTAAGGGACTAAGGTATCCCATTAACCCTTGTGTTATCTTCGGGTCGTTCTGACCCATCAGTCATTGTGACCCACCGTCGTATTGCGACAACTTTACCGCATACAAAAACAAAGTGAAGCATTTTCTTTTAACCGTTGGGCTGTCTCAGACCCCCCACATTGCGAAGGTTAAAAGAAAATTATTTGTATTTGTTTTTGTATTGGGTAAAATTGGGTAAACACAACGATGGTTCGTTATGAACCTTTGGGTCATGTGACCCGAAGGCAGCACGAGGGTTAAGAACCACCTCATGACCCTGGTCCTACCCTGGTGATGTGATAGGTCTGTTGACCCAGTTCACACTGGATCCCACAGGGATGCACCATGGGAACTATTGGTGCCCTATGACCTGGCCTGAATTAAAGGATCTTGAGATGAGTCAGGCAAATCCCAAACGTATCTGTCCTGCAGACCAGTGACAAAGGTTGTCGGGTAGCTCTACAAGTTAGCATTGAGGCTAACATCTGCTATACTTGTCACCATTGCAGTTCCAGCCTTTTAATAGAATCCCAAAGACAAACGGGTGTGCTTCAGTGTATTATCTCATTGTTTCCTCTTCAGTGAGCTGGAATATGAGTGTTTGGCCACTTTGATAATGAGGAATTGGGGAAGGTCAACATTAGAACATTAGTCTTTTGGAGCTGCAAGGTGACAAGGCATCTCTATAGATAAGACCACCAAAGTGTTAGCGGTCTTGTATGCATCTTATCTTCTTTCCAATTTGGTTTGAGTTTAGTTTGTAATTTGCTCCTGATAAATCATAATCGGCTATCTGTACGGAATTGTCAATCTGTGCTATCTTAATTGTGACTACAACAAAGTTTACCCAGTGCTATCGTAGCTTTGTGTTAGCAGCATAGCTGCATGCTAGCTTAGCTGCATGCTAGCTTAGCTTAGCGCTATACACCAAAGCACACCAGCTCCTGGTCTTAACTCAGTGACAGCAGTGAAAATGAACCAAGACCGGATTACACCAGTCCTGCATTCCTCTCCAAACCTGTTTCAGACAGACACACAAACACACTAATCCCTTACACAAACAGACACAGGGAAACCACTGAAGCAAGCCTTTACATGTCACACACATAGAGCAGTGGTTTAACCCAGACAGTTAGAGTAGAGGTGACTCAGAAAAACTCATTAGAGAAAAGCCGAAAATAGTTTCAAGCCAAAGGAGGTCAATTGACAGAGAAATACAGTAGAATGTTTAGGTAGACTTGGTTCCCCCTTAGTGTCTCTGTGGACTGAAACTGATGTATTTTTTTGTATTTCAATACTCAAAATATCTGTCAACTCCAGACAGTGACAAATAGTCTTACTGTATGTTTATGTCAGGAGTAAAAAATGCCTGTGAAAGTCTCTCACAAAGACTTTTTGAACTTTTGACAATTTCAAGTGTGCATTGGAAGTAATATGTGTGTGAGTTTGTGTGAAAGGGAGAGAGTGGGAGAGGGCTGTGTTGGAAGATTTGACAGTGACAGAATGTTTATGCCATGAGACAGCTCAAGGAGTCCTGTCAGGACTCGTCAGAACAGGTGTCTCAACCTGGGCCCCTTTCCTAAGATCTTCTCTCTTTGTCTCTCTGGCTTTGTCTTTCTCTTCCTCCAACATTCTTTTTCTCGGCTGTTCACTCCCTCTTTTCTACCTGTTTGCCTGGTCCTTTCTCCAACAACACTACTTTACTGTCTCTCTCTGTCAGTACTTTGACATCGGAGTTGTCAGTGCATGTTACCTCATGAACCGTGCTTTAACAAGCTCAAGATCTTGACCTTTGACCTTCCACCCCCCCCCCCTCTCTCTCTCCTCCCATCCCGCATCTCTTACTAACCCACACCCTAATGGAATTCCTCACACACTCTGAATTCCAGCTCATTGTTTAACACCAGTAAAAATATAAAAATGACCTGATCCTATAGACACACACACACACGCCACATGCAGGGGCGGATACACGTACGTTTCCTGAAGAGATAAAAGCCTCAGGTCAGATCTGACGGCTCATGCAAGCAAATACCCACGCTAGATACACTAGACAAACAGTCTGCTGACACCCCGACTGTGCCTTGCCCCCTCTAAGACCGTTCCCCAGCATAGATACACTCAGCATCACAAGCTATGCTCGAATGGTTTAGCCCGCTAACTCCCCTTAGGAGTCTACATTGGTACATGCCAAGTGCAGCCCCCTGGGGTGAGGGATCAGGTAAGCAGTTGGGTGGGAGGAGGGGGGGGGGGCTAACAGAGGGGTGCATGAACAAGGTGGGTAAAGTGTGTGTGTTAGAGCCGGTCCCCCTCAGTATTCCATGACTGCACCAGGGGAGGAAATTGCGGGCAAAGCTGGGTGGAGGCTGAGAAGAGCCCGCCCCTAGTTGAACAGAGCCACTATTGTGTGTGTGTGCGCGCGTGCGTGCGCGCGCGTGTGTTTTATGTGCATAGAGAGCACATTGATCTACCTCTTCATACATCTCCAGAATATAGAGAAGAATGAGTAATATAGTCCGATTGGTATAGCCCCCTGGCTGACCCTTTAATTAAAGGGCTTATCATCAGCATAACTTAAAAGCTGGATATACAGTCTGAAGTCTGGGAGCAGCAGCTGATATGTCTGCATTTTGACATATTGTTCAGTGTGCGTGTGTGTGTGTGTGTGTGAAAGTCTGCATGTGTGTTCGTCATGTATCAATGTGGTAAGGTAGTGACAAATAAGTGTGGTTATAATGATGGGTGGTTTACTTAAAATATCCCTCCACACACTTCCTGTCTGTGAAGCAGTGATGGTGGAATTACACACACGCACACACACACACACACACACACACACACACACTCGCACGATGTTCATAGGATTGCTGTGTTTTCATTCCCTTGACCTGCACTGTCGCTCAAAAGAGACTTGGCTGTGTGCTGTTGAACCACCAGCCAAACACCACAAATTCCTCTCCCACAAGCGCATGCTTTACACACACTATACACACGAGTGCCCACTGTGTGTACCCACGTGCACCTCAACACGTACACACTTGTGTCACCTACACACACACACCTTACGGTACAGTAACTCACATCATATGTGTACACACACATTTACCACTGTGCCTTTTTTTGAATTTTTTAGCTGTATCTAACCCAACAGCATAATTGTCTCTTATAGTTGACTGTGACTGTTTTTGCGTAGAGAAAGTGAAAATCAATGGCTGTAAAAGGAAGGGAAAAAAAGAATTGCTCCTCAAGGCTACAGCGATAACCTGTCCCAACGTCCTTTACACACTGAGCTCTTTCCAGGAGTGCCTTTTTTTTTTACGATTGGTGGGCTGCCAATTCCCGGTCACTGCTTCCTTATCAGCAGCCAATGACAACAACCTGGGGCATGTGAGGTCAGAGGCCAGGGTCGTTGTGATTGGCCGTCTGGCCTGCGAGCGTCTGGACAGCGGAGTGTGCTGTCATCCTGTTCCCTGGTTTGTTGTGGACCTTGGGACACTGCCACTGTGTCGTACTGGGGGCTTCCTTTAAGTCTCTCTGACTTCCTCTGGTGTTGATGCAGTAAAGGCTTTTATGCAGATTATCTTCCACACACATACACTCTCACTAACTCTTTCACTCACTCACGCACTCACTCACTCAGACACACACACACCATATAATTCCCCCCCCCCCCCCCGACTTCCAAGGCTCATTCTAAAAGATCAGTCGCTATGACAACCAGCCCAAATCTCGACTCTGAAGTAAATTCATTGTCCAACCAAAGATGAAGCCTACTGCATCACCGTGGATGAGGCTACTCCAGGGTTAGCCTCTCTATGCACTGCCGTTGCTTGTGTAACTCTCGTTTACAAAGCATAGGTTAGGTTGTTGATAAGAGAGCTGGGGTCAGCAGACAACCTTGGTGCCAGTCTCTGCATAGTTCCTTGTAATCTTCCATGTAAATGGCAGTTCAGTGGCCACTCCAGGTGCACACAGGCTAGCGAACTAGTGGTGTGTGTGAGGCATTCTGATGTCCCTGTGTGGACCTAATCACCTCCAGGTCTGAGGTCTTGGCTGTTCATTGATTTTCACAGAAGACTTGATACTGGCGTGGGTTAAGCTTGGACATCCAGCATTGTAGAGCCGTTGTGTGTATGTCTTTGAGAGTTTTTTTTTTTTTTTTTTTTTTTTTTTTTACACACATTACACTGTTTCTGTAACTTTGGTGTTCTTTGTGAGAGCCTCATAATGACTTTGTTTGTGTGTGTAAGCACAGCACACCTGGGCTTCTGATTAGTCATGTCCCTGGTGTGTGTGTTTGTTTTTATGGGACAGTCATTGGCGGCAGCTCTTCATCAATATTTCCAAACTGTCATACATAATGAAACATGTTATATTTCAAATCCCCCTCCCCTCACTCGATACCCCCTTGCTAGAGTTCTTCCATCTGTTCTAACGCTAGGCTAGCAGAAACCATACAGCCTGCAGGACTCCCCACAGGGCAAATATACATTCTTTCGCACCAAGGCGCTAGCAGTGTTTACTCTGAAGTCATGCCAACTGTTAGCTACCTAGAGCTAGCCACCGTGGGGCCATGGTGGGGGAGTAAGAGAAACACAATCGCCTAACCATGATGTAGGAAAGTACGTGCTGTCCCTACATTACACACACACACACACACACACACACACATACTTTGTCACATCATCCATTCCCCCCACACACAAACACCTAAGCAGAAAGTGCGCTTACAATTTACACAAACAGCCATTGCCTCAGTGAATCCTTTTCTATCCTGTCGTCAGACTAGCGATGGTACTGTCTGTGAGCGAGTCCTCATGTGTAATTAGGAACTTGAACCAAACTGAGACGCTCCCACTCTAGTGAGAGTGTAGGTTGTTAGTTGGGCAACATGGCCTGCTGTGTGAGGGTCAAAGAGTGGTTACCGTGGTGACAGACGTGGGGGGTGGGGGGGTGGGGGGAGACGCTGAGGTCTCGGGTGTCCAGTGAAAGGGGGGGGCGGAACGTGAACACATGACTGGTCATAGTCCTAGACAACGCTGTCTGTTTCCCCAGACCGTAGATCTCTCTGTCATCCTCATTCTTTTTGTGTCTCCCTTCCCTTTCTCTCTCTCTCTCTGATTCTCTCTCTCCGATTCTCTCTTTCTTTCTTTGACTCGACTATCTCGCTCTGACTTTCTGACTCTCACGTCTGACTCTTCCCATCTCCCTCTTGTGTCCCTCCCTCCCTCCCCCCCCTTTTTTCCTTCATTCACTCCATTATCAGTATCTCCTGTGCATCCTGTCTAATTATCGGGGGATATGTGTGAGTATGTGTATCTTCGGGGACCTCTACAATGCTCCTGATCAAAGCTTGTTTGTTTATTTCCACCCTGCTAATTGGGCCTCATCACCCCAGCAAGCCAACTCCCCACAGAACCTTATAAGCTCTCATAACACCCTATTAACTGTGATTGCTCCATATTCTTAAGAATGGCCCTTATGAGCTACCATAGGCTCTGAGAAGCTACCATACTCCCGATAAACATCCACAGATAAAAGACATCACCGTTCTTTATCAACTACCATAGTTCTCTCTAAGCTTCTATATCCCCTCTATAAGCTCCCATAGTTCCATATAGCCTATCTCTCTATAAACTAACGTAGCTTTCCCAGTCCTTGGAAAGTACTTGATCTCTACACTGGTCTCAGGTTGTCGAGGTCTTCACTTGTCAGAGATCTAAGAAGGTGCACTTTGTAGAAAGACTTGGTTAGTGGGGGGGGGGGGGGGGGTTGTTACAATGAGCAGTAGTTTTCCATATTCTTTCCCTCTTTCTTCGAAACTAGAATATTCTCTTTCTTCCGTCGCTGGTCTCTCCGTGGTCCATCTCTCTAGGGAAAAGGAAAACATCAGGCGCCTCTTTCTAGAAAGTTACCCTCAGGGTCTAGGGAGACCCATGGATATAATGGAGCTTTTGACTGTCTAGATCCTTTCCCTTAAATTGTTGCCTAACTGACGGGAAGGTCCTTTTAACTCATGGGGGGTATGAACTTTTAAAAGGAACTAGTGTTGAGAATAGATGTGGTGTTACTCTCCTAATTAACTGTCCCCAGTTCTAACCTGAATGTCAAACTTCAACTGACTAGGAGGTTTTTGTGTGAGACCGTTTCCCCATCTGTCCAAGACAAACTCATGGTTAACACAGAGCACACATCTGAGCATGGTCGAGGCTCTGTCGAGGTTGTTTGTTCAGAATGTCGCGTGTTTCAAGCCCTCGGGTGTGCGCATACACACACACACACACACACACACACACACACACACACACACACACAAGCAAATATAGTCCCAAGTGTCAGCTATGAGGGAAAACAAATATTTCAGTTCTGTAATGTGTGTGGGGATGCCTGGGGAACTGTCACAAGGGAAGCCAGTGAACAAATACGGCATCTAACTACAAAGGCAGAAATCTTTGTGTGACTGGCTCAATTATCTCTAAATTTGCCAGGTGTATTGTTCCCAACAACGTGCTATGTAGCGTGTGATGTTCTTGAGATGATTGGTTTTTAAGATAGAAATGTAAATGCATTTGCCCACCATGTTTAGCTGCACCAAGCTATGGAGCACTCCAGTACAGTATCCTTCCTTGCGAAAAGGATACTGTCCGTGGCCCATTCCGTTTGTCAGTAACCAAAGTATTTCATTCACACTAGCACTGCGCTCGTGAAATGAAAACGGTCATTTGATGGGACTGTCGGGGTGAAAGGAATAAGAAACATTTACATTTAACGACCGTGCGCAGATGAATCTCGGCTTTGTGGCTGTGACCTCTCAAGATGACCTCCTCACCTCTGACCTTTAACCTTTGTCGCTTTTGTCACAGACCGAGGATGGATGAGACGGACAAGTACCAACAGAGGCTGCAGGCGATTGCTGTGAGTTTAACACAGACGCACACACGCACACACCATGAAAAGGAAGCTCTGCACCCTGTCCGGTCTACGGCTGCTGAATAATTTACCCAGGGTGCAGTGTGGCGAGCAGCCAGGGCCTCCCTCAGCCCAGTAAAACAACACCGCTCCGTTCCCATGGAGACCGGTGACTCAGGACCTAGTGTGACGTAGCTCCTCGTGTCCATGGCGATATTGCCCTGTGGCAGGTGTGTGACCAGGTGTTCCTTTTTCCTCTTGTCTCTCTCCTTATTTCTCCCTCCTACCTCGCCTCTCTCGCTACCTCTCTCTCTCTCGCTACCTCTCTCTCTCTTTCTCCTTTCTCCTCTCTCTCTTTCTGGCTCTCAGGAGAAGCGACGTCTGCAAGAGGAGCAGGAGAGGGCTAAGAGGGAGATGGAGGAAGAAAAATTGAGGCTGCAGCAACTCAAGGTCTGACCTACACACACACACACACACACACACACCAACACACGCGTATGCACACATGCGCACGCACGTTACATAAACTCCCTCACCAAGTCTCGATCACACGTCGAAGTGAAGAACATTCACACGTTCTCTGTTGCCCAAATGAACTCACGTCTATCGTAATAGGCCGCCGAGGAGCCAGGAGCTAACTTCCAAATTGCATGCCAAGTAACACAAAAAACTCTCTCTCACACACACACACACACACACACACACTTCCTGGATCTGTCAGTGCCTCTGGCAGGGTTGAAGGCGGGCCTTCCTGAGCCGAGATCAGTTTTATGTGTGTGTTTACGTGCGTGTGCCCCTGCGCTGGACTGAGCTATTGTTCACACTCACTTCCCTGCCTGGCCTTCCCGCCTTCCTCCTCTACCTTGGAACTGTGGCCCAGGGCACATTCCTGGAGAGAGGGAACGAGGGAGAGCGTGTGTGTGCGCGCGTGCGTGCGCATTCCCCCGCCAACTTTGTGTGTTTGCATCCACACTTGTACAGTGAGTGACTGTGTGACCCATCTCGTACCTTGTGTACACATCCGTTCTCCCTCTCTCACCCCCCCCCCCTGCAGATAATGTCCCAATAAACACTTTCAGATGCGCTCTGCTCAAGGCTAACCCACTGTACATGCTACATACCACAGATTCCATACTGAGCAAACCAGCGCCAACCGCTAGCCGCTAACGTGAAAAAAAAACAACAACCTCCCTCTCCCCTAAAACGCCTCCATCTTCCCCTCTCTCTCCACCAGCCCTGGACAATTCCTGCTCTGTCTGCCTCTCTGAATGTTTACCTCCCCCTCTCTCACTCTGCCTCTCACCGACTCGCTCTAAACTTCCTAGGAGGTCAAGAGAAGTATACTTGTCCATATAAACTCTTTCTGTCTAAGCGCTGGCTGAAGTGCTGCACCACCAATGCTGAGAGGCTTCGAGCCCTCAGTCGACGCAAGCTTAATTAGACAAGCTTTTAATGAGGCCAGAGCAGTGTCTCTTGTTTATGTCTCTTCATTCAAACCATTCTAGATGTCGGTCTGCTGCTGTCTGAGGGGTGCTCTTCGAGTGCACTTGAGAGATCTTTCTCTGCCCATTTCCCTCGGTATCCCTCTGCGACACGCACGCACGCACGCACCAACACGAGGACGCACGCACACACATGCTCACCTTTTGAAGCCCCTCTCTCCGATCACGGCTGTGTGATACTTTGGGTTTGGGGGGGGTTTCGACGCGCTGAGCGTTCCAGGAAGGAAGTGCTCGCTGCAGACTTCCTGTCAGGGCGGGCTCATGACCTCCAGCTGGGGGGGGGGGGGGAGAGGGAGAGAAAGGGAGAGAGGTTAAGTGGGAGAAGGAGCGGAGGAAGGAGAGAGGAAGGGGAGACAGGTGGTGAAATACTCAGAGAGAGAGAGAGAGAGAGAGAGACACACACACACACACAGAGAGACACACACAGAGAGAGACACACACAGAGAGAGACTGGGATGAAGGGTTTTCATTGAAAGTGCCAGCGTGGGAGGATGAGACCCTTGTTAGCCCCTGGGTAGGATGAAGTGATATTTAAAGGTGTATGGGGTTTGTGAAGAGCGAAGAAACAAAGGGCAACAGTTGTGCTAGCTGATTGGACGGGGAGCCGAAAAGGTCACGCCCACCCGCTGGCACATAATAGAATGTGAGATTGCGCACACGTCTGTCATTACCGCCGTTTGTCTGCCTCTGTCTCCCTGTGCTCTTCTAGGGGTTGTGACTCATGACAGGATGATTCACATTCACATTTTTTTTGGTTGCATTCTCCAACTATGTCTCTCTCTCTCATGTTCTCCCTATTTCTCCTTGTATATCCATTCATTCATATTTCCTTCCTTCCTCCCCCCCCCCCCCCCAACTCCAGAGGAAGTCTCTCAGGGACCAGTGGCTGATGGAGGGACCCCCCCAGTCCCCCACCTCCCCAGACACCCAGGCCCCCCCCTCCCCCCTCTGGGGCTCCCAGGCCAAGGAGATAGAGCAACACATAGACAAGTAGGAACACGCACACACACACTGTCTGCCTCACACGGCAGAATTGTCGTCATACTTAACTTATTTGTGTTCCTACATAGACCAGAGACACAGTGATACTCCAGATTCATTGTAATGATAGATCATAATATGTGCTTGCATTTGTGCCTCTGTGTGTGTGTGTGTGTGTGTGTGTATCAGGTTGCAGACAGAGAGTCAGCGGCTGGCAGAGAAGGAAGAGAAGATCAAGGAGCAGATGGAGGATGGCCAAACGGTGTGTGAGACCCCCCCCACACACACATACACACACACACACACACACACACACCACACATTCAGAGGAGTCGCAGCGCAAGTGCAACAAGCAGGTCCATCATGTTCCATTAAGCTAATTTCTCCCACAAGTCATGAGTCGTGAATAATGTATCATCTCCTTAATGTAGCTTTGATCTAGCCTCTCTCCTTCAAACGGAGGGAAGTTTCCTCCAAAGAATCCTGCGAGCCGCTCACCAAAACAATGTGCATCACCTCACATACTCTCAAGTTATTGTTCAACCTCGAGGCGTCTTTAGAGTTTTCCACTAAACAAGGACGAATCCTTTTTGAGGCTGGCGCTGTGATATTCCTTCGTTTTTCTTCATCGTACCCTTGGTTTTGGAGGTTGTTGTTACATTACATTACATACGTTTAGTCATTTAGCAGACGCTCTTATCCAGAGCGACTTACAGTAAGTACAGGGACGTTCCCCCCCGAGGCAAATAGGGTGAAGTGCCTTAACCAAGGTCACAACGTCATTTGCATGGCCGGGAATCGAACCGGCAACCTTCTAATTAATAGCCCGACTCCCTAACCGCTCAGCCATCTGACCCCCCATTTGTTGGAGCCTCTCCGATCACGAGAGCCCAGAGCCTTGGAGAAAGAGAAGCGAGGGTTGGGCTAGTCTACGCTGCTGTGATGGAGCGCATTTGCTTAGTTCTGTGGACAGTAGTTAGTGCCACTTTATAGGCACACGCTAGGCATATTTAGATATTTGGTTCTAAATACTAAATACGGAATTGTTGCCGACAGTGGTGCAATTGAATGGATCAGTTGTCTTTGTCATGAACTGAGGTGTGTTTGATTTGCCTCCCAGCTGGCCCCTATAGGACTAGTCCAGTGTTTTGGCTGCATTGTATGACCCAAGTCAGGTGCACCCATTCATTGACAGTTTTAGCAGATGGCCACGGTCAGCCTCCAGGTGTTGTGGCTTCAGCTCACCTGCGCCACCTTGTGGGCTGTAGAAAAAGCCTCGACGCAAGTCAACGTAACCTCAAGTCTTTCTAATCCTTCTCCTGTGAACTGCTCTGTGAATCATTTTCTATATGTAAAAAAAGATATTACTATTCTTAAAATAACTTCTTGGAGTGGGTATGGACTTGGTATGGAACCAGACTGAGGAACTCTGGGAATGTGGGAGGAGTTTGTTGTGTCTGGGTGCAGTTCAGTCTAACCCCTCCCCTTTCTCTCCCCTCCTCCAATAGGAAGCAGCGGCTGTAGCGGAGTGCGTTGCAGGTGGGTGCCACCTGTCCTTCCTTAGTAACGGGGGTTGTCGGCTGGCATCGACCACCTGTTGGCAACAGCTGCCTCCCAGCAGTGCTGCATTTAGTTAATTGGGACATCTGTGTGTGTGTTGGTGTTATTAGTTTGACTCTTTGATCGGGGCCGAGTTCATCTGTGTTCTATTGGGTAAATGTTCTTTTTCTGTGGTTTTCTGGTGTAGGCTTGGTTGACAATGTGTTCTCCACTTGCCCCTGACTTGAGAAAGATCTGTCTCTTTTTTCATGCTGTTTCTCTCTCTCTCTTGTTCTGTCTCTTTCATACTCCTCCTCTCTCTCTACATACAGTATTTCAGTTTGGGAAGGTCTTGTTGTACAAAGTTGCATTAAGGGGAAGTCTTTAGGTATTCAGTATTTAAATATTTTCTCTCTCTGCTGCCACTCTACACAGAGGCAGTCCAGGTGACGGTTGTGGAGAACGGGCAGGTGCAAGTCGAGGCAGCATCAGGCGAGGCAGCATCAGGCGAGGCAGCATCAGGCGAGGCAGCATCAGGCGAGGCAGCATCAGGCGAGGCAGCATCAGGCGAGGCAGCATCAGGTGAGCAAACGTGCCCCACCTCATTTCAGTATTCATATTCCCTCTGCAGTAGTCCCCAAAGAACCGTTGATTATTGGTTTTGTATTCTCTGTGCACAAAAACACTGTGTTTAAGACGTCCCATTAGCACTTGAAAGGAGAGCAGCAGGCTCCGCGTCACTGAAGGTTCATACATGCTCTGGTGAATATTCATACCTGCTAATTAGACAGCGTGCATATGCATTTATGCTAATGGTCTAAGGGCCCATACTTTAACATGAATTGCTTCTTTGGAGGGCAAAGAGTGCATAAGACAAGGTAAGGTGAAGCTATTTATGAGGTCATAGCTGAGTTCATCGAGACTCAAGTTTGTATCTTAACCCTTGTGCTGCCTTCGGGTCACATGACCCAAAGGTTCATAACGAACCATCGTTGTGTTTACCCAATTTTACCCAATACAAAAACAAATAATTTTCTTTTAACCGTCGCAATGTGGGGGGTCTGAGACAGCCCAACGGTTAAAAGAAAATGATTCACTTTGTTTTGGTATGCGGTAAAGTTGTCGCAGTACGACGGTGGGTCACAATGACTGATGGGTCAGAATGACCCGAAGATAACACAAGGGTTAAGAGAGCCGTCAGTCGAGCAACACTGTTTGTCCATGACTAAGTGTGTCATCTTTTTCAAGAGAATCATTTTTTGCCCCCTGCAGATTTGTATACACTATCTTTAAAAAATATATATTTTCTTGCTGTCCAGATTTTTTAAAACCATAATATACAGTAATATAACTGTTACCATTACTGTTATCAGTGTTGGAGGTGGCGGAGGAGGGCGTGGTTAAGAATCCAGGCCCGCTATTGGAGGGATCGACTGCCTTGACCAATGGCAGAGGGGAGGGGGAGGGCCAAGCAGCCCTCGACCCCTCGGGCGAGGAGGGGAGTCCCAGCACCAATGGTCTGGTCGCCAACGGTGCAGACGGCGCCGTCACCATGACGTCCCTGGGCTACTCGGAGGCGGAGCCTGAACAGGATCCTCTGAACGGCGGGGAGGAGGACGAGGGGATAATTATGATGCGGGCGGAACGAGTGATCGTTACGGATGACAGCGACGAGGCGCCAGAAGGCCTTTCACCCCCCGACGGGGCGCCGCAGACCAGCTCCCAATCCGCACAGGAAGGAGCTGGAGAGACTGAGGTGGTGGAACCCGAGTCTGTCCCGGAACCTTCCGCAGAGCGAGAGAAAGTAGAGGAAGAGAAGGAAGGGGGGGCGGAAGAAGGAGGGACTACTGTAGAGGCAGAAACGCCTGAGGCGACTGACGGAGAAGTAGAAATGGTTGGAGAGGGAGAGGCGAAAGAAGAAGTGCAGAAATCGATGGATGCGGCGGCCACACCTGAGCTGCAGTCCCCCGCCAACGCCCTAGATGGCGCTGTAGCTGATATTCCTGTCTCCTCTGATACCCAGCCTGCTCTTGCCCACACCTCTAGTCCTGATGCCGAAGAAGTGGCTGCCAAGACGGAAAGAGAGAACCAGGGGGACCAGGGGGGAGAGGCAGTCCCAGCTGCCCAGGCTGAGGTCACCCTCACGGGGCAGGAGTTCCAGGAGGTGTCCCTTGCAGAGCCCCGGACTGAGGCCGGGTCTGTGGAGCAGGAGCCCTTGCTGTCTGCCTCCAAGGCCCCCCAGACCCAGGCGGGGGCCCAGGCGGCGATGGCGTCCCCTCCAGAGACTCTTGCCTTGAGCAGGGCGCAGGAAGGGGAATCCCCGAAACGCAAAACCTGCCAGTGTTGCTCCGTTATGTAAATTTGATTTATTTCTCTTTATCACTCTTTTACTTTCGTGCTTTCACTCGGTCTCCCTTCTTCCCCCCCCCCCCCCTTTTTAAACACGTGCGAATTGTTTGTTTCCTTTCTCGACCTTCCTCCACCCCTCCTCTAACCCGTCTTGTGTTATTAAAACCGTGCGAGAAAAGGGCTGCGTCTCTAACACTGTGAAGGGTGGAGGAAGGGAGGAGTACTAATGTGCCTTCCAAGCTCCACACCCAAAACTCCATCTTCCCCCCCCGCCCTCAGACACCTGTCCTGCCACCCCCCCCCCCACACACACACACACACACCCACAAACCCTACACGGCATTTTACCAGGCCGCTTGCAATGCTGTTCTCCACCGAGAGTGACCAAAGATATCTATGGCCTTCTTACTGTACACGAGGAATGTGTTGAACCAGCTTCTGTTCTCATGCTCTTTCCTAATTCCGAAATCGAATCTAATGGAGTGCTATACATGCAAACTTGTCTGTCAACAGGTTACTATGATACGGGCGGCTTCAGTTTAATGTTAATCAAGGTGTTCAGTTGTATCGTTTTGATATGAATTCATGTAGGTCCATGCACTAAACATTTTTATCCAATTGTTCTGCTCATTTTGTGGCGAAAAGTACCATGGTGGACATAACCAAGGAAGAAATGCCTGTTTTCTTTTTGGATGTATTTGCTTGGCCTTTTGCTCTACTTGAATAATACCAACCATTCTACCATATTGCGTTTTGTCCATTCTAACTTTAAAGATGACGTTTATTTTTAACAGCTAATGGCTAGATTCAAGCTGTGTTTTTCTTTTATCAAATGTATTTTCCCATAGTTTTAAGGATATGCACAGCTCTTTTGAGATTGCTGTGGGCATGTATGTATATAGCCATCATGAATTTGGGGGGAAGGGAGGGGGGATTGTATAGAAGGTATTTTTCAAATGTGTTGACATGAGTCATATGGTTTAATGATTAAACTGGAACCTTATTTGCTGTTGTATGAATGTTCTTTTGAGCTGAAAAGGACGCTTTAGTATTACCACACTCGTACACTCCTCCACATGTTCAAACACATCTGTGTGCTCTGGTGGAACTAAACAGTCGGTGAAATTTGTTTTTTCTACCCCAAAATCAAAGTAATAAAGTAATAAGTAGTAAACCAAATCAATACTTTCCCTGACATACTTTTGATTCTGAAACAGCAACACCCAGAATGCGTTATGCACGTTATGAAGCTCAGGTAAGTCAAGTAAAATCCCTTTACTCACCCTCTATGTTGGATCTGGAGGAAGATAAAAAGGTCTCTACGTCAAATGGCTTCTTCGACTCCTGAATGATTATTATTTCCCAGATAAGAGGCTCCAAAGACAAACTGCAAAATAATGGCAACTCTTTCAGAACTGTTTTCTTTGTGGGTGGATGTCGCAATGACGGAATGTACTGTACTGAAAACTAAGAGGGGTTTTATTGGTACTGTGTTTTGCAAATGTGGAACTCTTACATAGAACAACACCTGGGGGTCGGGTGGTGGCGTGAAAGTATGAGGGAGGAATCCTCCGTCCTTGTGCCAGTGTTAGCTCCAGACCTGAGTAGAGAGACAGAATAGACAAGAGCTGGACAAAATCACTGACTGATATCATTGGACAGATAGATTCATAAATCCAGATATACCAACGCAGCAACGACAACAAAAAATGTTTTCTTTGTGTGCCACCATTCTCTCGCCGGCAGCCTGGATCACCCCAGCTCCCTGGAGGCCCTCAAGACCCGGGACAGCGTCACCATGGACTTCACCCCCTCCGCCCAAAACAGGTGTCCGCTCAACACCTTCCCCAACACAGCTTCCTACACCCAAATCAACCGCTTCGTGGACCAATGTCAGTACTTGCCGTATAACATAGTGACCAGAGGTGCCTTCACGTTCTTGACGGGGGGACGCTTCAACCTCACCAGGGACTTCCTGGGCGTGGCTTCCTGTCCGGACTGCGTGGTGATGAGGTGGGATGTGGTGTCCAGCAGGAGGGTCTCTCTGGACGTGTACCTGCTGAGTCGGAGGCGGGAGGTGGGGGTGGAGTTGATGGAGGAGTACAAGGCCCAGCTGTGGTGCCTGGGTATCCCTGCTCCGGTGGTGATGGACCCGGAGAAGGAGCTCTGTCCAGAGACGAGCCCAACCGAAGCCCCTCAGACTGGGGAGGAGGCAGAGAGACTGGAGGCCTGAGATCCTTGGGGTGGTGCTGGTTATTCGGTTTGGGACAACTTGTGGGTTTCCAGACACTTCAAATTATGAGTAAAAGCTTGAAATGCTCTCTGTTTTCTCGACATTGATAGTGCCCCCAGTGTTGACGTGAAGTGGAGAGTTTTCTTTATTATTTACGCAGACTGGTTAGGACGAATAGAGAGAAAGACTGACAAAGAAGAGAGGGATTCTTTTCAGGGATGTTTTTCTGCAATGTTACCTCCACAACTATGTTTTAACCATGTCATTGTATCGTTCAGCATGTTATACTTACAAGTTAATCAATAAAATGCCAATGAAAAAGAGAAACATTATTTGGGCTATTCCAGACGGTGATTCTGTTTCATTGTGCACTCACGTTCATGCTTGAGCAGTACAAGAGCACGAAAGGAACCAGGACTGCTGGGAGATGCACGGCATGGCCGTGTTCACGGTGTTGGAATGTCATCACGTCATTAGCACGGCTTCCATCACAGTACATCGAAAGTGAGGAATGCTAATTGGTACACCTGTGCTGAGAGAGAGAGAGAGAGAGAGAGAGAGAGAGAGAGAGAGAGAGAGAGAGAGAGAGAGAGAGAGAGAGAGAGAGAGAGAGAGAGAGAGAGAGAGAGAGAGAGAGAGAGAGAGAGGATGTGTGTGTGTTTGTGTGTGTCTTTGCGGATGCAATGTCTCTTTCCATTGCATTACATCCTTTTGATTACACAGAACCCCCCACCCCACCCCTGAACACCACACGCACACAGAGAGAGAGAGAGAGAGAGAGAGAGAGAGAGAGAGGAGAGGGAGAGGGAGAGGGAGGGGGAGGGGGACAGACAGTGTAAGAATGCGGGTGTGAGAGGGGAGGTGCATTCAGGCACGTTTGAAAATGTGGGTGTAAGTGTGTGACCAGAGGGAGAGCACTGTGTGTGTGTGAGGGGGCTTAGCAGTATTGGGCCATTAGCTGCGCAACAGTCCAGTAAGCTTCATCTTCCTCCAGGATTTCATTGGCTGTCAGGAGTGTGGGATAGTGTGTGTGAGTTCCTTATAACAACTTTTTCCACATCACATTGCAACCAGCACAAGATTTGTAGCTCTCGGTTCTGGCTGCTTATCACCCACCACACCAAATCCACAGGTAAGTGCTGGGCAACTATTTCATCCTTCAGGACTTCTATTTGACAAAGTCACTGTGATGCTGTTATGTGGATCCATTTTTGATTGCTTTCTGCACTGCATACTGATGCGATATCACAGTCACGGTCATATTAGGCTTGAAGGTCACTCATTTGAAACATGTCACCATGTACTAGTCCTCACAACCAACACCTAAAGTATGACAAAACTTTGACCTCCATGTTTGTTGAAGTTAGTCTGGAAGAGGCAATGGAGCCTGTAGCACATGTACATGGCAAAGTTGATTTGCTGTAGCCCCGCTAGAAATGTTTTTTTTTAATGATGATTGCAATTTCAAAAGCTTCTTTGATAACCTTAGCCCCATCGTCGCTAATAAGGAGGAATGTAATCCCTTTATGTAATGGCCTTTTTAATCCAACTCTACTTGGCCAATGGGAATACTGTAATTTCTCATGGGAAGTACCCAAAGTTTGCTCCATGGACAGTGAAAGTGTTGTATGTGGGACAACAAATTAGCAAATAAAATTAAAACTGTCTCACTTGCAATATTGAAATTGATTTTTAATGCTGGCTGCTGTGGATCAATGCAGAGAAATATCCAATATGAGAAGATTTGAGGAAAAAAGGTGTTTCAAAGGGCTTTCTTTTATAACTAAAACTTAATCTTTCGTAACCCTCTGGGTTGAAAAGTCCTTTCTCACCTTGTCCATTGGTTTAACGTTTCTTTGAAGTTAGAAACGGTTACATATTATGTCCATTTGAAATTGATGAACTGTTGGTACTTGTGTGGTTCGGTTAGTCTGAAAGCACTTTTCCTTATGAGTGTGTGTGTGTGTCCATGGGAATGTGGGGCTGAGGTTTACAGTATGACCCTCAAATATGAAAAGCAAACTCTCATTCTTTTCACAATGCCTTGTATCCACAAAGGCAGGGTTATCAAGACAGGTCTTGGATCATGGTGTTTGCCCACTCATACCTCCAGGAGAATGAAAGAGCACCCCCCACCCTTCCCCTTCCGAGTCCCTGAGAGAGAAAGAGGTGAAAAGGTCAACGACAACCCATTTGACAGACGGAAGAAAAATCGTTTCCGAAATCATTCCACAACTGAGAAAGAAACAAGAGGAACACTTGACGCCCCCCAATCTTTCCTCGGTTCGCGGCCCCTCGTTGGAAGCCCGACGTTCTGCTCCGAAAAGCCGCCCGTTTTGGAGGCCTCTGCGTGTCCTTGTGAGCGCACAGAGACAAGGTTGTGTGAGGGGGCAGAGACGAGGTTGTGTGAGGGGGCAGAGACGAGGTTGTGTGAGGGGGCAGAGACGAGGTTGTGTGAGGAGGCAGAGACGTGGTTGTGTGAGGGGCAGAGACGAGGTTGTGTGAGGGGGCAGAGACGAGGTTGTGTGAGGGGGCAGAGACGAGGTTGTGTGAGAGGGCAGAGACGAGGTTGTGTGAGGGGGCAGAGACGAGGTTGTGTGAGGGGGCAGAGACGAGGTTGTGTGAGGGGGCAGAGACGAGGTTATGTGAGGGGGCAGAGACGAGGTTGTGTGAGGGGGCAGAGACGAGGTTGTGTGAGGGGGCAGAGACGAGGTTGTGTGAGGGGGCAGAGACGAGGTTGTGTGAGGGGGCAGAGACGAGGTTGTGTGAGGGGACAGAGATGGGATGTCCTGCGTGTGTGTGCTTCTCTGTTGCTCATCCCCCGGTTCCTTTTGTATTCCAAAACTCATTCATCTGTTAATGATTCATAGCTGTGCCCGCCAACATCCCTGGGCAGTTTGAATGGTACTCGTTGGGCAGGATAGGGCGCAGTAGGGCCAGTTGGTTCAGGGCAATTGGTTGGCATGGAGGCCGGGGGGGGTTGGCTCTGGAAGGTTGCATGGGAGTGGGAGTGGGGGAGGGGGTTGCTAGAGAAACAGATAGAGAACAGGGAGGTAGAGAAAAGAGTCGAAAGTCGCACCGAACGTGAGGAAGAGTGTGAGTTAAAGATAAGGGGGATGAGGTCTGAACGACAGGTAAAAGAGAGAGAGGAGGAACATGAAGAGGGAAGATAAAGATAAGGAGAAAGAGAGATACTGCAGGTAAAGAGAGAGAGGGAGGGCCAGCGGTCAATGTGCCCTGAGGATTTTCCCATTTGTTTCTCGGACGGTGCTAATGTGCGTGCGTGTGGGAGAGAGAGAGAAAAGTATATGGTTAGAAATCATGAGAGTGTACGGGTGCTCTCCTGCATACGAGAGTGTGTGTGTGTGTGTGCACTTGCGTGGATGTGTGTGAAAGAGAACCTCACTGAGCAGCTCTTGGTAATATAAGCTGATTAAACAATGGCTGACTCAGCTGAAACCTTTGCAGGTTGCAGAGCAGAGAACAAGGGTAGGAGAAGCTCCACACTGATGGCCCACTCAATACTACACAACAAACTCCAGAAGCCTCTTGTTAGTAATGACAGTTTCTGTCTGTTTACAACTCACACTGTCTGTGAAAACAAAAGCTAGACACTGTGAAAATCTGTTGCCTGCACTTCTAAACAACTGTTCTGCTACACAAAACACAACGTGCACCCTGCAGCACTGGTGTAATACATTCACTGCCATTGCATTGCAATGAGTCTTAAATGCAGTAAATATCATGTTATCTTGAATTTATTGTGTTCTGTCGATCTGCCTGCAGGAAATACAACAGAATAACAAAATGGGTTGCCAGGTTTGTTTTTTCAGCTAATTCTTTCATTTTCCTGTGCACCCTCTTTTCTTCATATTTACTGGCTGAAGGACAGACAGCCCAGACTGTTCCAGACCGTGTCAAAGTGTTCCAGGTCAACAGAAACAAGCCGGTCTCATCTCACCATGGCAACAGAGCCTGTGGCCAACAGAAGGAGCTCTGCAGATTCTCTGGATGAATGGGCCAACGAGGTCTGGACCGAGGGTGAAATGGATGTCAATGTTGGGAACAACCCGCTTCTAATAAGCAAAATAGCCCCCAAGGCAGAGCCAGAGGATATAGGTCTGGAAGCGCCTGACTCTGAAGTGACTACACATGAGATCAATGTTGACTCAGTCAACAAAATGGCCGAACTAGTCAAAATGGAGATGTGTCAAGAAGTGAACCAGAGTCCAAGTGAGTCAGAAGAAGGTGAAGTAGAGAACCACCCCAAAGTGATTAATGAATCTGCTCATGTGGCAGAGGAGGGAACCCCCTCCCCTTCTCCCTGCAATGCCCTGCCCCCACCAGCAGAGGGTGGTGCAGCCCCACCACCACTGAGTGACTCCATCAGAGATGTTGAGGTCCTCTCCAACCCCAAAGAGGATGACTTATCATCCGATAGCCAGGACAGTCAAGAATGGCAACCGACACCTTACCTCAGTGACCACGTGACAAGGGTAGCAGTGCCGCCGGTTGAGATAGAGGAAGACCGTGTCAGGAATACTGAGACAACCGGAAAGCTAGCAGAGCAGGTACAAAAGATCCCAGAGGGTCAGCATCACAGGAAACCCGAGGAGGTTTCACCGGAGGCTCTTGAAATCAGCACCCACACAATCCACCGGCGACTATCGAGAAACAGCTCAGATGACGTATTCACCATCGAATCCCCGGAAGGGGACCGCCCCTGCGAGGCGGAGGACGAGAACCGGACCGTGGACTGCAAGCCTCTGGACATCCCCTCGGCCAGGAGACAGTGGGTGACACTGGACAGCGCCAGCATCAAAACCCCCCAACCTCGCTCCTCCAGAAGTTCATCCAGCAGCCTCATGGCAGAGGACATGGCCCAGCCTGCAGTTCCCCCAGAGAGTCAGCAGGGAGAGCAGCAGCTGCCTTCGAGCCAGTCTTCCCAGGAGCACGACAACCAGGAAGCAGCACAACAGGTGTTCAGCCAGGGATCTTTGCCCCCAGCGACGGTCGCCACGGCGCCTGCCAATCAGGGCGAGGCTGGTTCCCAGGGCTGTGCTTGTGTTGTAATGACAGAAAGGCAGAAAGGGGAGGAGGAAAGTGGGGAGGGAGCCGGTGGAGGACAAACGGGTGAAGAGAAAGGTCAGAAAGTGAGTGGAGTCAACGAGTGCAAGGCGGAGGAAGAGACAGAGGAACAACAAAAGGTGAGCGACACCGAGCAAGTAGAAATAGAGAAGCAGAAGGCGGATCGACCAATCCCTGGGTTGAACTCCAAGGACAACACGGCCTCCGGAATGGATACAGACTTGTACGATGACAGCCAGAGCGACAGCGGCGTGTCTGCAGACTTCTCTCCGAACACCACCATGGAGCTCAACTACGTTCCTGGCTCTTCGGCGAGTGAGACGCCCATCGACAGGGAGATCCGTCGGGCGGTCCAGCGCGAGCAGAGCCTGAGGAGATCCAGAGGGCTCCAGCATCAAACCGCCCCGGAGTACGTCGATATTCCCCTCCGGAAGTCCATCCTGACCCAGCCCCTGCCCTCCAAGTTTGAGAATAGCCAAACGAAGGACAGGCACTTTGCCGGGAAGAAGATGCAGAAGGAAATTCGCGTCGAGACTCAGAGAGAGCAGGTTCTGGTCCAGCTGGGGAAAGTTCCGGGCTTCTACGACAAAGGCACGGTACGCCAGCTTAAAGAGAGGAAGAAACTATTCGAAGCCTTCCAGGAGCCCAAGGACGACTCCTCTAATCTGTCCCTCTTTAGCAATGCGCCCTCCTGGGTCTCTGCCAGCGACCTCTCCACCCTGGAGCTCCCAGGGGACGATTCCTCGGACGGCTCCACAATCGGAGGCTCCTTCGTAGAGAGGAGAAGAAGCCTGGATCTGTTGAGCCGGACCCAAAGCCCCAGCCCCGTCGCGGCCAGGGATGGGGGCTTCACCTACATCCCTCACGGAGGACCAGGCCTTACCGAGGGGACTAAGAGGCAGGTAATCATCCTGGACAACCCCCTGGAGCTCCCTGTCCCGACCCTCCACCATGCCAAGCTCCTGAGACCCTCTGAAAGCTCCGAGTCCCTCACGGAGCCGACGGCCCAGACCGTGGTCGACTCGGCGGCTCTCTGCGCCTCTTCGACGGACAAAGAGGCGAGCTGGAGGAGGAGCGACAGCCAAAGGAATGTGGAGGAGGACGAGGAGGAGGAGGATGTGCCCAGAGAGAATCCCTTCTTCAAGCTGCGCTCCTCCGTGGCTCTGGATGTCGTGGGGCAGGACATCCGGGAGGCCAGGGAGAGGGACAGGGAGCTGCGCAGGCAGAGGAGCCGCACGTACGGGGGGGTGGCCGCTGGGGCCGGGGTCGGGGGAGGGGAGAGGGCGGCGCCGAGCCCCACGCCCCCCCCACCCGTGATGAACGGCCTGGCTACTCCCGATCCACCTGTAACACCGCTGCGGATGTCATCTGGAACCCCAACAGGTTGGTGCCGTGTTCGTGTGTGTGTGTGGCCTGTGTTTGTGTGCGCACCCATGCCCTGAAATCTCCAGAGATGCCTATGAAATAGCTTAGCAAGCGCATTGTTTCATTTTATTGTGGTCAATGACACATCCTGGGACAACCATTGCAATAAATTCCATCTACAACAATAATTGCGCTCTAAAGCACCATTAACTAGACTGTGGCATGTATATAAAGTACATGACCATAACGGAGACAAGGCAGCAGCTGCTGTGTTGAATTAACTGCCTGAAGCAAAGTGTACAAAAACACGTAAAAATCCCTGACTCATATCTTGACCCGTCATTGTGTCAGCAAGAAAGGAGAAAAGTTTCTAAAAATCCATATTAGGATGTATTCCAAAACCAGGCCAGAAATGACCACTTTGTTTCTTTCTAGAATGCTTATCCTGATAGACAACGTAATCTGGCACACCAGATAATGCAGTATCAGGGAAAGTTCAATATGATTTTAAGGCTTAATCATTCATTTAACTTAGACTGTGTCCAGTTAAGAAAGTGGCTGGAATTCACAGATCTGAAACCTTTTAATCCTTGTGCTGCCTTCGGGTCACATGACCCAAAGGTTCATAACGAACCATCGTTGTGTTTACCCAATTTTACCCAATACAAAAACAAAGAAAATGAAAAAAGTAAATGCTTCACTTTGTTTGTGTATGGGGTAAAGTTTGTCGCAATACGACGGTGGGCCACAATGACTGATGGACAGAATGACCCAAAGATAACACAAGGGTTAGTTATCCTTATCTTCACCTTCAAATGAAGGAATCCAATATGGGTCCAATATGCATGCATGCTTCTAATTGGACATTTTGTGTCCAATGATCATCTCGTGTTCAATTGTCGGTGGCAGGAAATGTGGGCTTTGTGTTTGTATGTGTGTGTGTGACAAAAAGAGCATTGTTTTCCAACATGGAGCTCTTTGACTCACAGAACCTGCAAGGTTCTTATAGTTATATAGATTATATCTTATTGCATAGCCCTCATTTTCTGTACTTCTTCATCTCTGGTCTTTGTATTATATTAATCTAGCTCTCTCCCCTCTCTTCCGTGAACTCTCCGAGTCGGTTCATGGAATTGTCATGGAAACTCATTACAGTACACTGAAAAAGCATAAACAACAATCCTCTTCCTCTCTGTCCTTCCAGTGCGACAGTCCTTGGGAAAGCTTGGCATGTGGCCACCACCCCAGGCTAGCGAGGAGGAGTTTAACCAACTACAGGTAAGCCTCACCATGTTGCTTTACCCAGGGATGTGGACTTTTCCTGGTAATGGAAAGACAAATGGTGTGGGTTAAAATCCCCTCTGAACATCCAGTTCCAGTGTTTTCTGCACGAGATATCCATCTAGGGATCTCTTTGTCAGCACAGCTCCATTCTGAGGCAACAACGTCCTGGGTGATGTCACACCATGTGTACGGTTTTATGATGCCATTTATGGCCTAGCACAGTCTCACTGAAACCTATCTTGTTGGTGCAATTGCTCTGAAATAATCTACAGTACCACTCCCTACAGATACAACATCCACTGAAAATGGGAGGATGTTGTAAGGATTATCTGAGGAGAGAGAGAGAGAGAGAGAGAGAGAGAGAGAGAGAGAGAGAGAGAGAGAGAGAGAGAGAGAGAGAGAGAGAGAGAGAGAGAAGAGAGAGAGAGAGAGAGAGAGAGAGAGAGAGAGAGAGAGAGAGAGAGAGAGAGAGAGAGAGAGAGAGAGAGAGGAGAGAGAGAGAGAGAGAGAGAGAGAGAGGAGAGAGAGAGAGAGAGAGATAAAGAGCAATCGATGAAGAATGAGAAAGATGGAAAGAAAGTCTGGAGAAAACTTCTTTCCATCGTTCTCCTTGTGGACTCTGTATCTCCTTGCAACTCGCATGTCTCAGATTAGCAGAGCAGCATTGATTCAGCCCCGCTCCGTAAACCAGGCAAAGATTCTGTTTATTTTTCATATCTCTTTATCTCTCTCTCTCTGTCCTCTTCCGGCATTAGCATAGCAGCCCCTGTTCCCTGGTCTCTCCGCGCTTGTTATTCATCCACACAGACAAGCCCGAGATAAGAGTGCTGTAATGAACAGAGGGATAGGCTGGGGAGTAGGAGATATGTACATTCACACAGAGCTGTGAGAACAAACACAGTCTATGAATCACTATCATGCTGACCCCTCCTGACCTCAGTGTTAATGATGTTTACCTGATCAATCACCGCTAGGGCGGGCTGGGCCTTGCAATTCTGTCTGTCTGTTCTGCTGTTCTGTCTGTCCGTCAATCATTAAGTTTTCTGTCTGTCTGTCCGTCCGTCTGTCTGTCTTACCGTTCTATCTGTCTGTCTGTCTGTCCTCCCATACACATTCAACTATGAAGAACCATGCCCTTCTGATGCTTGAATTTCTGCTGAACATGCAACATCGCTCTGCATAAAAGCGTCTGCTGAATGTATAAATGTAAATGATCTACTTAGTTCTCTCACTCTCTTCACTTCTCTTCTACGGTATACTGATACTGATCCCCCCCTCCCCCCCCCTCCTCCCCCTCCCCCCTCCCCCCCCACACCCCTCTTCCCCTTCCCACCCCAGGTGATCCAGAGCCCCCAGACCCCCAGACAGAAGACCCCCTTGCTGCAGCGCTGGGAGTCAGGACTGGTGAATGGACACAGGGAGGGGGAGGAGGACTGAGACCCTCCCTACACACACACCACACACACACCTACCCACCCAGGGACCTTTAACCCCAGGGCAGGCTAACTCTCTGGTTCTGCAAGCCAAGGGGTCATTCACGTCAAAACCACCGTAAGGACTACCCACACTGTACAAGTCTGACGAACTCAGATACTGACGTGAAACAGTGGATGTTGGAGTTGTGGAATACGGGAATGCTGGGACTTCAGAATGGCTGAATATTCAAGTTGATGATGTCATAATATCAGGGCAAGAGGATATGGGACCATGCAGAAAGTCTGGTGGAAGATTCTAGAGCCTGACTGGCAAAATCAAGCGTGGATTCTATTTTGATGATGATTGAACAAACCTTTTAAACCTAGTTGTGTTTATCAAGCCTATATCCAAGCATATATTTGTGTGTAGGCCTACCTGTAAATACAATTTGTGACAAATCGAATCTTTTGAACGAGAATCATACCTTCCCGTAGTTTCTACCCCACAGGCAATTAAAGCAGTGTGAAGGTTAACAGGCGTTGCCATCATGTGATGTTGTAAATACAATGACAGTTGGCATGACAACTGTGCGTCATTACTAGTTTGACTTAAAATGTTGTTGGATCACCTTTTTTTTTATATTCAAACATACATACACTGACATACAGCACATCCAACTAGAGAGGGTACAATTTCTGCTTGCGTCGGTTGCACAGGGGTCCGTTTTTTAATGACATTTTTACAACTGATATTTATGTATATTTTATCTAAAAATGCATAGGGCCTACTTATTATTTATAAAGATTACATAGATTTAAAAGCATCTTTTTTTTGCTGCTCATTTACAACTAAAAATACGAGTGAAGTGTAGAATGAAATATGATGTCTTCTCATTTCCCCTGCAAGAGGCAGCCTCATAGCTGAATCAACGAATACATTTGGCAGACCGGTGTAAAAATTGACCTAATCTCTATGACTTAAACGTCCTTTTAAGTTTTCCCTTCTCATTATATTTTCAGGCATTTAGCCTACTCATATTGCATTCATTCATGAATAAAGAACCCCCTTTGAAGATTATTCTACGACGTTACCGGCAGTAGAAGATGGAATCGCGATTCAAACAGTACCATCTGCTAACTGAAAAAATGCCCTCAAAAACGTAAATAAGCTTGACATTTATTTAGTGGAAAATCGCGCATTCATAAAAAGCTCACTGGTAGCGATCATTGTCAGTAACAACGCAAAATGCGATATAGCCCTGTGTGGAAAAGCTGCCCCGGTAAATTCTACTACGGTACAGTACTAGACTACTGTGTTCGTCTTGGTAGCGATTGCGTTGGTTGAATTCGATTTAACGTTCCGTTGTAAGGTTTAGGCTGAAATTAATTATTTTCATGAACAGATTGACAAAGTTTAGGCTGTGGCAATGAAGTTCAGGTTAGTGGTCAGAGACTTTTGATTTAAGTAAGGGGAGTGCCGAACATGTTCTGTCGCCGTTTGATTTCCTAAACAGCTGTGTACTGTAGATGTTTTTGTAGTGTGTCTCGCGTAGGCTACAGCGTTGCAGTGAGCAACACTGGTTTGAAACCACAGGTAATGGTAATTTCACCAACAAATCGTTTACTAATGTCAGAATAAATCCTACAACGAAAATGTATATGTGAGGAATGTTTATTTTAACGATTGAAAACAGATTGAAAACAGATAACGCTACATCATAAACCACTGTAGTATGTGTTGCCCGGGCAACACAGGCTAATGTCATGATGCTAATACTTCAGTGAAATAGTAGACTACTGTTTCCGAAAGTAGATGTACTTCCTTAATAATATCAGCTTATACTGTACATTACACATCACAATTGTGTGTCATATCACAAAGTAAAATGAGTAAATAGTTATCACCCTGGCCTCTTTGCTTGTGGCGTTTCTGCAGCTGCTTTGCAGTAAAGCTATAGTTAGCCTAGCTATCCCCCAAGTTAACAGATGCAAAACGAATGTTCTGCCAAAGGTAGTCACGCGTGTTTTCGTGACGTTAGTGACGTAGCGACGTTAGTAACGTCAGTGACTGTGGCTAGCAAATTAGCCACCGTTAGCTTCACTTTTCGCCACAAAAACTTAACTTCAGCCTAAACCATGCAACGGAACGTAAATTCCAAAAGAAGCAACTCAATCGCTACCAAGACGAAACTTTTGACACCTACGTTGTCTATGTAGGCCAAATATTGACTGAGTTTTAGGGGGGCGAAAATAAACAATAATAAATAATAATATATATGTGAGAGAACAAAGGTTGTGCTCTCGCCGAAGGCTTGAGCACACCCAATTATACATGATATACCTTCCATAATAGCCAATGAATGTTTCTAACCATGAATGAACAGAGCCTGTATTGAAACACAGACACTGTTAAATGACCTTTGATTGCATTTATCGGCGGATATGCAGTATAGTCATGCAAAACATGTGTCAGGAATTTACATGAACTAGTCAAGTTACAATACACAGGGACTTTAATCCCCAAACCCAACGGCTGGTAGACTTCATTGAATTCATTTGTGTTTGGGAACACACCTACATGTCTGAAGCAGAATGGCATTGTTGTCAGGTCATGGGTGGATGCCTCATTGTCAGTCTGCCATATCTGTGGTGCTCAGAGAATTGAATGTTCCATGGTTGATGTTGCCCCTCCCAATTACCTGGGCCTTTGGTCAGGAATGTTACCCATCTGTGCCTTTGATAGGACTTGGGCTGAAACTGGGACTAGACGTGATTGTGACTTATGGTTACAGCCCGTAAAAGTGACTCAGTGGTATCACCATAGATCGATACTCCCCTCCTGTTTCAAGCACTTTGCCTTGTTTTGGATGAACAGGGGGTGTCAGCCGTAATGTATGAATTGTCTGTCTCTATGGAAACGGTGAGGTGGATGGTTGTTGTCGATAGCTGCAGGTCTCCACCCTGATTTCACAACAGTGCACATTAGCTATCAAAGTCTGGCACGATAATATAGGTAGGCCTAGGTAGTTAATGGTTTAATCCCAACTAGCTTTAGCATACTTTCATCTGCGTTTGTGTGGCTATCTGTTTAAGATAAGATAACACTTTATTAATCACCACTTGGGAAAATGTGAGTTTTACAACAGCAGAGACAGACGGAAAAAAGATAAGAAAAATAATGGTTGGAAATAATATGTAATGGACAACTAATAACATGTAACAACAGCAATGTACATTTAGTGGGGCAATTAATGCTATTTCAAATGTATAAGTTTAGGAATTTTATAGTGTCCAAAGAAAGAAGATAGACACATTAAGTTAAACAGTGTAAGGGTGAAGTATGAAAGTAAAATGTATTGTAAAGTGTGTAGTGCTGCATGGCTAATCAGTTGTAGCTTCATAGCTAGCATTTAAAATATAGGATTACATTTAAACAGAAAGTTATGCAACCCGGCCACCACTTTTCCTCGAAGGAAAGAAGAGTATGTCTTGCTCCGATCACCAGACCATGCTTTAGTGACATTCCAATCTCCTCTCAATAATTCAACAGTTCATTTTGACTAGACGCAGTCCAGCGCTGCCGCCAAACATTGAAATTATATGGGTTGTCCGCTCGGGTGCTACCATGGCAACATAAGAGCTCAAAATTAATAATACACCAAATGACTGTTCTTGTTGGGCCAAGTGATTGGGCACATCACCAAAACCGTTTGATGTTTGAACTAATAATGTATGACCTGTCACAATGTACTGTCCCCAAATAAATCAAAGGGGCCACAGAACCACTGAAACCACAGAGGAACTAACTTCTGACCATGATAAACCTCAGACAGCTGTAACATACGTCCAACGAAAACAGCCTAGTGTTCAAAGTCAGTGACAAACAGTTGTTTTTTGAATTTTCTTCATTATTTTTATAGTGTAGGCTACTTCAAAATGAATACTTCTACGGTTGGTTCTGAAAAGGTGTGCGGTGAGACGAGCCGTGTGGCGTGAGAGCGTTTAACGAATTAGCAGCTCCTATTGTAAATAAGGTCTTTGTGCAGCGGACAGCATTCGGAGTAGGTGGGGTGTAGAGTGCGTGCGCGGGCGGGCGCGTGTTCACGTTTTCTCTCCATGAACCGCGATGTAACCTAACACGGGGGAACAAACACTCCTGGACACAGAGGAGCGTGTCGATCTTGCCGAGGGTCAAGGATTCAAGATCGTTTAGTGTCGTTTCCAAGAAGCCGTATCACATCTTTTGTAACATCTTTGTCTGCAGGCCTGCCGATTGGACCTAGTCCTGTCATCACTCTGTAAGAACAACAGGGAGGGCTGAAGGACAGGAGGAGGACTTGGATTCATCAATTGACTTGTCTGCTACCGCCTCCTTTCTAACAATGACCTGGGTGACTGGTATAGGTGACTCATACTGGTGTTGGTGTCTGTGTGCGTGTGTGTGTAATCACTCTGTGGTTCGTGTGTGTGTCAGGGAGTAAGGTGGCTGAGCGGTTAGGGAAGCGGGCTTGTAATCAGAAGGTTGCCAGTTCGATTCCCGGCTGTGCCAGATGACGTTGTGTCCTTGGGCAAGGCACTTCACCCTACTTGCCTCGGGGGAATGTCCCTGTACTTACTGTAAGTCGCTCTGGATAAGAGCGTCTGCTAAATGACTAAATGTAAATGTGTGTGTGTGTAGTTCATATTGTGTGCATGTGTGTACGTATGTGCGTATGCCCGTTTGCCCCAATCTGTCATGAACATTTACATTTGCCTGACTAAGTCTGAAAGTGAATAGGTTAGGGTTGTCAGCGTCGGCCTATGTCTGTGTCTAGGCCCATTGTGGGAATAATGTACACTTTGCATAATCCCTGTGTGTGGGCGGGGATACTGTTCCTCCAACAGAGTGTCAAGGGAACAGTGACACACCTGAGTCAGTCACTGTCAGAGCTAGCCTTTGATCCTGGAAGTGAAAGGTAATGTCCCCTTGTTCTACTTAGAGGGAGATAAAGATCCACATGAGTCCCCATGTGACTCTATTAACCAATTCTGGAAATGCCGTTGATGGAAAATCTCAAGTTACAGCACATAAAAGGGACTTCATTGTCACCGAAGTGCTCTGATGATGTACTGGTGACGTGAATAAGACCTCATGATGTTTCCATTTACAATTCGACTGCACGGAAGTGTAATCATTACCTTGTGATTTTTGACCTAAGTTGATGACTCGAGATTAAGGACGAGCATTTGCGGGTCCAAAGGGCTTTTACATATTTAATGTTCTGTCAGGAAGTAGATAGATGGCTAGTAGTTAGCAAGTAGTTAGAGAGGAACAATGCTGGTGTTGTGCTTGTTACATCAGTAGCCTGTCTTGAGGGAGGGAGCAAAAAAGAAAGAGAAGGAGGGAGAGAATGAAAGAGAGAGAGAGAAAGAGGCCAAAAATGAGCTAGAGGGAGAGATTTAAAATGACATTATCCAGAACGGAAACCTACTTTTGTGTGTGTGTGCGTCTGTCTGTTTATTATGGGTATGGGTGTCTGTGGGTGTATGTTTATGCGTGGTTGTCACCTACACAGAAGAAGATATGCGGGCTCGACCCAGCTTTGAAAACCAGCATAAAGTAATAAACCCACGCCAACAGTCTGAGTTTCCTGGCTCTCTGCTACAGGTACAGGGGAGAAATCTCAGTCACATGATTGACCTTCTGCGATAAACATCCACAAACAGAATTCTCCTCTCCTCCAGTATTTCACTCTCTCAGGCTCAGAAAACAGTGGCTTTTGTTTTGCCCCCGGCCACCATTTGGGATTTGTGATGTAGTCTTACTTTTCGAGTACGAAAACATGAAAACCTATGTCGTCTTCACTGGCCCTTGACAATATTTAACTAGTTTTTTTTTCCTTGTAACGCTTTTTTACTCTGCCTGTGTGGACAAGTCTGAACCTTGGTTCATTCAAATTGTATTATTGTGTGTTATCTGTTGTCTTGATGCTTGTTTAAAAATATTGATAGACAGTACCCTCTATTGTCATATTTGAGTAACTACAACTAAGACATTTAGGTAGATGTTGAAAATACATTATATGTCTTCACAGACAAATGGTCAATAGCAGCAACAACATTAAATTAAAGAATATTCTTTTTGGTTTTACTTTTATTTTTAAATCGTTTTTATGTACAGGGGAATAGACAACATGGATGCTAATTGATTCATCTTGATTCAGTGAATTGGACTTCTTGTACAAGAGTGTTCATTTACTGAAGATCAATTACATACCAACATCCTCTGACTTACTTCATACTCATTGCTACATTTGCAGTTGTGAGAGAGATGAGTAAAATAAGACAGAAGCAGTTAAATAAACAAGAAGAGAGAGAGAGAGATAGAGATAGAGATAGAGATAAGAGAGAGAGAGATAGAGAGATAGAGAGATAGAGAGAGAGAGAGAGAGAGAGAGAGAGAGAGAGAGAGAGAGAGAGAGAGAGAGAGAGAGAGATGAGAGAGAGAGAGAGAGAGAGAGAGATGTTATGTCATTAAGTTGGTGGGCTGTGAAACGATGACATGTCTTGCCAATGATAGGGCCGGGAGAGTGACTCTGGGGTATTTTCACTGTTGGCCCAGTCCTGCACACACACACAACACACCACACACACACACACACACACACACACACACACAAACACATACACACCCACATGAGGAAACATTTTACATTTCAATAGAAATTTGCAAACTTCCCCCTTTAAATATAAAGCAGAATAAAAACCTTTCACAGGAAAGGAACATCTCACTGTGGTGTCTTTCCTCCTTCCCTTCCCTCCCTCCCTTCATGCACACTAAACAGGAATAACAGCACGCCAACCAGAACAAACAGAGCAGTCCAAACAAACCCCACAGCGGATCTGCGACGTGTAAGTGGAGGTGTTGTGAAAGTCAATGAACAAATCCTGTCCTTGTTGTGAACAAAAACATCAAAACAATAACCAACTAACAAATCCCCGTCCACACACACTAATCTGAGACGCAAAGGCTGTAAATACCCTGGAAGAGTCTCATAAGGATGACAGCGTGGGGTCAAATGATGACGCGAGCGTTCTGCTGACTGAACCTTCCAGAAGCTGGTCTGGGCTTAAGGGGGGGAGCCTTTAGCCTAATGAGGCCTCTTCATCAAGCTAATTAATGAGAGTCATTAAAGCTAACGAGCAGCCGGCCATGGCCCAGCTCTAAGAAACAAGGGCGTGTGCGTGGATGGTCATGGGAAAATGTGGACGGGTATACAGATGTGTGTGAACGGTTCTAAGGATTGGGGGAAACAGACAAACTGAGAGTCCACTGATCTGTTCAATTCCTTGTAAATCTAAGCTTCGCTTAGTTCAACGTCAGCACTATTTATCACCTGGATAAAATATGATGGCAGACAGATTGAAAGGAGATAAATTGCTCTTTAAATAATGCTTAGTGAGACAAAATATGTAATTACCAGAGAGGAGCAGCTCACGCGTTCCAGAGAAAGATCTGGAAAAACAGAGGTTTGTCATCAATCACTATATCAATCTCTTTATCAATGACTTGGATTGATTTGGAGATGCTCACCTACAACATGATCCTTGGCGTGAAGCTTTGTCCAAACATGGATTTCTTCTCTAATGAAAAGACAGGCCGTTTGACAAATGTTTTTGTGATTCATTGTTCACGAAATGAGTCTTCCAGGCAACTGCCACCTACCTTTTCCTCTTTTCCTCAGCCATCAATTTTACTAAAGGATAAAGACAAGTGAAAGAGTGACAAAGTGGAGAAGGGGTCAATATTGAATTATTACTTATTTATCACTCTGAAATAAATTGATTTTTAATCATTTAATCGTTGTGGTAGAGTCCCTTTCTCTTCTTGTCTCTCTCTCTCTCTAGCCAATCACCAACCAGTTCATTTGCAATAGGTTTTGTTTACCTCTCCTGTGCATGGCTATGGCCATGGTCACCAGGGAGACCGAGAACAGCACCACAGCAGACAGGCAGCCCAGCACCAGGGGCCAGTCCACAACAGACTCCCCTGTAAAAACCACACAGACATCAGTACACGCGAGTTAGGACTGGTTGTGCGCAAGCTTCCACAGAACATTACATTACATTTAGTCATTTAGCAGACGCTCTTATCCAGAGCGACTTACAGTAAGTACAGGGACATTCTCCCGAGGCAAGTAGGGTGAAGTGCCTTGCCCAAGGAACGTCATTTGGCACGGCCGGGAATCGAACTGGCAACCTTCTGATTACTAGCCCGCTTCCCTCACCGCTCAGCCACCTGACTCCCACAGAAGAGTTCAGTGTGGGCGCAAACAAAGTGTCGAGCGAATGTTCAAAAATATTTTGTGTCGTCATCTCTCTCTTCCTCTCCTCTGTCTCTCTTTCTCTCCTCTCTCTCCCCGTTTCTCTCTCTCTCTCTTTTTCACTCTCCTCACATCTCTCCCTCCCTCCTCTCCCCTCTCTCTCTCTTGCTCTTTCCCTCACACACACACACACACACGCTCACGCACTGACACACACGCCATGCCTGTGTTCGTGGGGACCTCCAGCGAAAGGCTTCGATCAGACTGGCTCCAGTCACTTCCCAGCATGGCGGTGTACTGGCACTGATAAACGGCTGGCGGGCCCGGCTGGGAGGCGGGCGGTGGGAAACACGGCATGGTGGCGGGTGACGGGAACATGCTGGACGGCGTCGGGGTGGACACTGCCCTGGCGGTACAGGGAGAACTGAACACCGGGGTAGGCAGGAGACCCAGTGCACACCAGGTGCCACTCCTCTCCCTGGTAATGGAGCGAGAGAGTGGGCACGGGCAACCAGTCTGGAGAGAGAGACAGAGACAGAGAGAGTGAAAGAGAGAGAGAGAGAGAGAGGAGAGAGAGAGAGAGAGAGAGAGAGAGAGAGAGAGAGAGAGAGAGAGAGAGAGAGAGAGAGAGAGAGAGAGAGAGGAGAGAGAGGAGAGAGAGAGAGAGAGAGAGAGAGAGAGAGAGAGAGGAGAGAGTGTTGAGTATTTGAATTGAGTCAAATTCAAATACTTTTGATTTTGATCCTGTTTTCAGCTAAGATGGGTCTCAGGCATTGCCTTCCCCCTCAGGAAGTCTTACTCCAGTTATCTTTGCCTTCTCACCTGTTACGGTGACATGAGCTGGCTCACTCACACTGGAGTTGGGTCAGGCCCTTCTGGGGGATAGTACCCTGGTAGAGACACATATAGGACCCCCCCTCTGCTCCCTGCACCGGCCCCAGGTTGAAAGAGCCTAACTGGGCCCGTGGAGACCCACGAGGCCTGGGGGGCGACCAGGAGCCTCCAGACACCCCTGTGGTCTCTCTGGGTGTCTTCAGGAGGACGTAGACCTGGGGCAAGCTGGTCGTTGAGCCGGGGGGTAAGGAGCAGAGGAAGGTCAGGCTTTGGCCTCGCTTCACCTGGCCACTGGGGGGGCGCCACTGACAGGATGGGTGAAGGGAGAGTTCTGGGAGGATCCGGGCTGTGAACTGAGAAACAGAAGCAGAATGCAAATGATTGACCGTTGGTCAACAGGAGTTACGTTTGTTTTCCCTTTGAGAAAGAACAAGAAACTCTGTGTAATCAAAAGGATGTAATGCAATGGAAAGAGACATTGCATCCGCAGAGACACACACAAACACACACACACACACATCCTATACTCTCTCTCTCTCTCTCTCTCTCTCTCTCTCTCTCTCTCTCTCTCTCTCTCTCTCTCTCTCTCTCTCTCTCTCTCTCTCTCTCTCTCTCTCTCTCACACACACACACACAGACACACACACACAGACACACACACAGACACACACACACACACACACATACGGTACTCATGCTCTCTCTCTCTCTCTCTCTCTCTCTCTCTCTCTCTCTCTCTCTCTCTCTCTCTCTCTCTCTCTCTCTCTCTCTCTCTCTCTCTCTCTCTCTCTCACACACACACACACAGACACACACACACAGACACACACACAGACACACACACACACACACACATACGGTACTCATGCTCTCTCTCTCTCTCTCTCTCTCTCTCTCTCTCTCTCTCTCTCTCCTCTCTCTCTCTCTCTCTCTCTCACACACACACACACACACACACACATAGCGGATACCAGGTCTACAGACCCTATCTGAGCAGCACCTGGGGTGGTGTGCTGTTGGAAGCCAGAGGAGAAGCGGATGGGAGTGTTTGTTGTTTCAAACCACAAGCCGAGTCAGGAACGTTAGTCTCTAAACCAACTAGAAACCTTAGGTTTCTCACTATGAAATATCATTGTCATTGCCACAACTCATGGTCTTCTTCATAAATGTCTGACTGAGGGTAAGAAAGTGCTGGAATGTTTTGTTGCATGTTTGATACGGTTTTCCATGGTTATTCAAGGGGACTGAGTTCCCGCATTATATTGTGTATTAGTAATATCAACAACATGGATCTTAACAACTGGGACCTTTACAACAACTAGAACTCTCCATATATCTGACAGCGACCCAACAGAACTTACCTGGGTCATCCGGATACACGAACATGGAAAACGGGCTGATGTTGTTCTCGTCCCAGTACAAACAGCAGAGAGGCTTTGTAAACAACTTCACAGTGAACTGAGCCTTAGCTTTCTTTGTCTGAGGCATCACAGTATCTAGCGGCCCTTGTCTTGTGTGGAGCTCAAACTTCACCCCTAGGGGCCTTTTGGGAGGGATGGTGCAGGTAAGGACCACCGTGCCCCCTGCCCTGGAGGTGACCCTGAGAGAGGGGGCAAGGGGAGGGCTAAGGGTGACCTGAGTGGATGAAACAGGGCCTGGGGAGAGGGTTAGGAGTGAAGCTTAGGGAGATTGTTCTACAAGATGGTTCAAAGCATGTTTTGGAAGATGGAAAGGACAGACACATTAATCTACAGTGGTTTCCTTTTAAGTAAAATAGATGTAAATATGAAAAACTATTTACACAATATATATTTATATATATATACTGGATATCACAATTAATTCACTCATTATGCCCATTACATCCATTACAAATGAATGCCCATCATTATGCACTACATGACGAGCGTTAGTAGGCGTTTATCCATGTGTCTCGATCTCAGTAGCTGCTGTGTGTATGTATCTGTGTGTACAGTATGTGCTGGATAACTTGGAATGCCTCTAGCATGTTCTATATCCCCCTCTAGCCAATCAGTAAGCACATGTATTGCAGCTGCTGAAGACGTGGCGTGAGACCCTGTGCTGCATGTGACCGTCTGCTACTCACCCCTGTGTTGTAGCAAGCAGCAGAGCAGCGAGAATGTCCAGCGTGAGAGAGAATGTCCGCACACAGGCATCTTCCCCAGAATGAGGAGTCGGTCTGGAGTAGGACAGACAAATAGAGGCAAGACGGAAACAGTGTGTGTGTGTGTGTTTCTGCGCATGCGCATATACAAAGCCATCCTTGCTGTTGTGTGTGTGTGTGTGTTTGTGTGTGCCTGCTTGTGTGTTAGTGTTTTCTTACTGAAGTATGGCATCCTCTTTAAGATGGAGCTAGGGGAAGTCGTACCTATAAACACATTTCCTTTTATGGGGGGGGCGGGCAGCTGATCGGATGTGAGGAACCAAAAATAGTGAACTAACCACTTCTTCCCATGAGAAGGATCCAAATTGTATTGTGAGTATTATAGAGTAACCATGTCATGGATATATATGAGAAATGTAATACCAGAACATATAACATACCCATATTTTTAAAATAATAAAACACATTTGAATAACATTACTCAATGACACAACATTTGTTAAAAGGATGCAGAGGAGAACGGGGTGGAGGGGGGAGCAAGACCACTTGACCAAAGTACATTTGGCATAACAGGAAGTCCATCATCATAAATCACAGAGGTTAAGAAGCAGAAATGAAGGCTATGCGTTTGTAAGCGAAGACCGGCTGTTGGTCGTGGACATAAGGAGAGATGCAACGGCGACATCTACTGGAAGACAAATTTCCAAACCAAGCCAAACCACGTCAATAAAAAGGAATGCTCATCTGGCCATTAGTGGAAAATCTGAAACAAAATCAAATCTGACTCTCTCTTTCCCTCATCCGTTTGGAGGGTGGCCATGGCTTTCACAACATGCAGTTCAGTTTAGCGGCTGTCCAGACCTGTCCTGGCCAATCCTTGGCTGCGATTCCTTCGTCTCTCTGGGGCGCCATGGAGAAGCTTCTGGATGTGATAGTGAAGGAGGACTTGGTACACATTTGGTCTTCTATCACAGCTGAGTGAAAGCGGGTGGTGAGACGAATTAAATTTGAATGCTTCTAGCTAGACTTCCTCTGTATTGTGGACACTTCTCTCATAGTAGTACCCCCGCCCCCTCTCCCCATCGTTAAGATCGATGAGTGATGTATAGAATACATGGCCACATTAACTTCTTTGAGATTATAATTCCATGCGCTGGGCATGTGGATTTCTAAAATTCATCTTTATTCAGACCCACTGAATAAAGATTGCCCATTGCCAACCATGCAAGTGTAGTTTTAATTCACTGAGACTGCTACTTCGATTTATTCAGATACCCAAAAAGGGGTAGTCTTTTTATTAGAACATGTACAAATATATATACAGTATATACATCATCTTTTTCAAAGTTTCATATATTGTAACACTGTCTGAATGGGGACAACAATCTCAATGCATATTAGATTATCATGATGGCCATTACTAAATCTGAAATGTCGAGCTTTAGCCTTTATGTCATTCATAAAGTACATTGAATACTGTATTCAACTTGTCAACATTGCAACATACTGTTATATGCATGTGTGACAAGTATATTCTCGTATTTTTTAGCAAGGCTACATACAATTGGATTAAGTGCTGGGTTAACAAGTGCTGGTGGTTTTACAAGATTCAATGTCATGCAGTATAAAAATATAATTACAGTATAATTACAAGAATCCGATCAGTACTTGGTGTTAAGGCGTCACTTTAGTGTGTAATCATTAGGATTATGTTATTGAAACCGTCTTGCAAGGATTTTGAATTAAAAAAAAAATACACAATGCATCTGTGAGGGTCATTTTGCATTACGGACGGATATAAGAAGGATTGAAAACACTAGTTTAGAAAACATATATTCCCATTCCAACAGTGGCCAGAGCTACACAGAGACCCAGAATCATCCTAAAGAGAGGGGAGGCGTTGTTCAGACTGGCTGGAATCTGGAGAGATTTAGCAACCTCTCTGTCCCCTGAGGAAAGAGAATGGAATTAGTTACCACATGGATTTGATATATATACATATATATATGTGTGTGTGTGTGTGTATTATATTTACCATTGTCCAATTTGGAATGTGTGGCGTGCCTCTGCAGTGTGTTGTTGTCATTCTCTGTTTCACTAAGCATCTTCTGGAGGCCATCAAACACCTACAAACAAAACCCTTTAGTCTCCTTACTCCATTCAGCGCATTCATTTGATACTTCCCCAGAAACTACACTTCCCAGAAAAGGGTATTACAATGCGTGCAAGCATCATTTAATTCGAAAAAAATGATTGTCTTCAATGAAGTACCCCTATGCAAACTTCCCCTTTTCTTATCGTACCACCCGACATCAACTGAATGCCCCCTCCCCGTCCTCCAACCCTCCTCACCACGCGTCCTCCAACCCTCCTCACCACCCGTCCTCCAACCCTCCTCACCACCCGTCCTCCAACCCTCCCTCCAACCCTCCTCACCACCCGTCCTCCAACCCTCCTCACCACCCGTCCTCCAACCCTCCTCACCACCCGTCCTCCAACCCTCCTCACCACCCGTCCTCCAACCCCTCCCTCCAACCCTCCTCACCACCCCGTCCTCACCTCGATGTTAAACTCGAAGGCCAGGACAGCCTCCCCCAGCACGCCCGTCCTCTCCTCCTCCGTCAGCTCGATGCCGTTCATCCTGCCGCGGTACAGCTGCTTGAAGCGGTTGGGGCTGCTCACCCCGGGGAAGGAGAAGAACGCCAAGCCCTCCTCGCCGCTCTTCAGCCCCAAAGACTTCTGGGTGATGCGGCCCAGGACCTGACCCCCGGACAGGTCGCCGAGGTAACGGGTGTAGGCGTGAGCCACCAGGTACTCTGGGTTGTCTTTGCCGATCTGAGGGGAGGAAGAGATGGGAGAATACAACTGACATCATTAAAAGGATATTATTATAGCAATAGTGTGCTTAGAGTCCATGTAAAGATTTGTTGCCAACCAACATAAACTGATATACTAGGACCTTAATATAATCGCTAAGATTCTATACGCCTATCACACGGGCCAGACACACACCTGTCTCAGTCTATGTGCGTATCTCTTTGTGGCGGCTGGGACAACAAGCATCTCCTTCCAGTCCTTTCCATAGAAGAACTCCAGGTCCCTCTTTAAAGACTCCAGTCTGGCCAGCTCGGAGGGGAAGTAAATAGGTGTGACACAAGGGTGCTCAGAGTTCCTGTCCAACTCTTCCTCCAGAGCCTGGTAGATCTCATACAGGGAGCAGAGCAGGAGCTGAGGAGAGGAGAGGTGGTCAGTAACACGACGGGAGAAGGATTCTAAGAGAAACATGAGGGCAAACTCCACATGGAACATGGAACTTGGAAGTTGTGACCCTACCTTATACTGGGGCAGGTTGATTTGTCCTCTCTGGTAACTCAGCATCAACTCTGTGTTCTCGGCCCTCACGTGGCTGTCCTTTGTCACCGCCTTGATCTGCTCAGACAAGTCGCTGTGGGAGAGGGGAAGACCGAGAGAGAGAGAGAGAGAGAGAGAGAGAGAGAGAGAGAGAGAGAGAGAGAGAGAGAGAGAGAGCATTTACTTCTCGAGCTAAATCATTGTCAGAGGCTGCGTAAATACAGGTTGGATGGTTTAGCTCTGGAAAGAGTGCTCAAACCAGATGAAAAATGAGAGAAAGAGATAGATATGAAAGTGACTATGTGATATGAAAAACTTGGGGGGGGGGGGGCATTCATATAGTACATATAATGTACACAGAGGTCCAACAGCTGACTAGCACATATCAAGGAACACCATGTTCACAATTGTAAAAAGGTCTTTAACACCAGAGGCTATCTCAACACCTGATAGGGTTCGGCCTACATGCACATTATAGGCAGCAAAAGTATCTTTAGGCAAACTCAAAACATACAGTAAAATAGACCTACTGACATTTTTTATGTAAACATTTAATGCAACATATTAATTATAATGCATGATGGTGCTCATTAAAATCTTTGGATAAGAAGAGCGTTGCAAAAGCACAGTGTTAATTAAATTGAGATGTAAAGTATATAATGTCCTTGCATGTTTGTTTAATATTCCATGCATGCATTAAACGGTAAGTGTGTAGATACAGCAAAGTACAACGTATTCCATTTCTAAAACTTAAGCTGAGGTTGGTTTAGTTCAGTGGTCGAGTATGTATGTTGCTTTGGATTAAAGTGTCTGTTAGATTTAACACATTACCTGTTTGTCAACACAGCTTCTGAATGCATCTTGTTTTGGTTCTCCATGTCTGTATATCTGAGAAGTAGAATAAATAATTATGAACAGAGCATCTAAAATAATTATTTTCATTACACACACTGTATTATAGGCAACGTGTATGTTACAGAGCAAAACCGTAACCACAAATTATTTGGAGCCAGTTTAATGTTACTAGTACAGTTTTCCAGATACATAAAGTTTCACTCACCACTTCTGAAGTTATTGCGTTGTTTGTTGTGAGATCCAAGTGCTCCTCTGTCACCAGTGAGTGTTCAAGTGCAGTTTTCGTTCTGTGTGTCTCCTCGGTTCTCTCCCTTTATATCTTCCTCCCCCCTCCTTTCTCTCTTGGTCAGCTGAGGGAATCAGGAACTACGATGACTGAGTCAACACCGAAGAACACCGAGTACGACGAATCGGAGCTAAATATGACACAGCAACTCTGAGATTGGTCCAAATACAGAAGGGGAGGGAGGGATTAGTCTAAACATGAATCGGCAGTTTTGCGGAAAACAGGATGGGAGGGACTTTGATTTAACATGATCATGCGACTTGGAAAACTGTGAGGGGAGTGTCTAAGACTAAACATGACACGGCAACTTCGGGAATTTTTTGAGAAAGGTTGACAAATGGACTGAGAGAAATGGGAAGGATAACGTGACTGGGCACTTTTTAAGGGAAAGAGGGGCAGAGTCCAAATCACATCACATGACAAAACGTTTGGATAGTCGTGTTTCGTCGACAACTATTCTCCCTACAGACAAACTGGTTTACATTTTTTATAACATTGCAAGCCTACAATTTAAACATTATAAATCCTCAACAAATAGGCTAATTGACCCAATTCATCACGCTTGTTTTTCACTTATGGGATAAACGATTATTTAATCACTATTCCTGCGCCACGGCTAAGATAAAGCTATAAGTTTAGCTAGCGACAACGGTGATTTTCTCTTTCAGTTGTTTTTATTTAAGCCGTTTATGTTTGCCCCTCTACGCAACCGCAGCGTTTTGATTGAACATGTGTTTCTGTACGATTACTTGTTAGGGCAAACTTTTCCACACGAACAATTTGAACATTGCAGATGTTTTGCCTGTGTGCCGAAGTTTAACATTTCTGCCTAAACAAACAGGTTTGTACGCCGGTTATCTCAGGGTATTTAACATTGAGATAAGCATTGGCTTTGTTACAGACCAATAGCCTAATCGGTTTTGTTGAATGTCAATATGAAATACGGCTGTCCTTAAGCATGCCTAATTGTGCAAGTGTATTAAAATGTCTAAATTGGACGCTTAAGACGCGTGATTTTAATGCGGAGTCAGCGATAAGAATGTTCCTTATACGTCCAAGCAAAGTGGGTGGATACATGGAACAGGAAAGCATGAGTTGACCAAGTTCTTAAACATGATTCGGCGGTTTTGAACCGGAGTTTTGAATTCCTTTGACAGACGGTCCTAGCTACTCACTGTTCACCGCTTAGACCTTGTGTTGATTTGATATACAGGTCTAATCTGTTGAATTGGTATACTTCAATAGTAGGATCATAGGATTTACTTCTACAAATTATATCATTCGAATGCAACAATTAGGCTAAATTGAACTAAGCAGTTATTTTTTTCCGAACGTTAACATAATGCAAAGACGTGATGCAATAATGTGCAGGTGCAATAAATCAGGTAAACTCATTAGCTGTCGATTAACCAAACTGTCAGATATGGGGACCCTCGTACAATGATCAAATAATAAACTTGTGTTTATAAAAACGCAACTGCAATTTTAAGCAATCCCAAAACTTAACAATATCGAACTCTATTCACTATTTTATTCAGGTGTTCTGAACACCGGGTGAATAGGCTATAGCCTACAGAAAAGGGTGCTACCAGAGTTGGAGGTAACGCAATCAATTCTGTGGCATAGTTAGGATTAACATATTACGTTTACTGCTGTTGTTGCAGTGCAACCGTTAATTAATTTTGTTGTGAATGGCCCAGGCTTTGAAATGGCTGGCGAAACGAACCTTTTAACTGGGCGCAGTCTGCGAGAAAAGAAAAGATCATACAAGGACTTTCTCACAGAAGATGAACTGGAGGACGAACTTGATATTGCGGAGCAAAACACAGCTCAGAAGTCACACAAGGTTAGACTGGGAACAAGGCCAACGAGTTCACTAACAAGGGAGGCAGGCCTAGACACACACGCGTCATGTTGACATTAAAAATGTATTTAGTTATACTCTACCTTCCCACAGGACTCAAATACACATTTCAAGAAAAGAAAACACCCAGGTAATCCTCTCTCTCTCTCTCTCTCTCTCTCTCTCTCTCACTCTCACTCTCACTCTCACTCTCACTCTCACTCTCACTCTCACTCTCTCTCTCTCTCTCACTCTCTCTCTCTCTCACACTCTCTCTCTCTCTCTCTCACACTCTCTCTCTCACTCTCACATTATGTCTGTATCCCTTTAACCCAACGGCACTCACGGGTGTATATTTCTAATTCTCATCTTTAAAGCGAGCCACACCTACAGCTGGACCAACGGCAGTCTGGACATGTATGAGACAGCCTCCCCTCACTTCCTAACCACCTACCAGACGTGTGACTCACCGGACGAATGGAGGGAGGGGGAGGGAAGTAGTGAGGTGAGAGAAAGCGGACCTAACTGAACCGAATGCAATGCCTCACAATGATGATATTTATTTTATCAACCCTTTCCAACCCCAGTGGATGAAATGTGTAGATGCTCAAATTGAACAGCAGAGGGAAGCATTGACATAATTGTTCCTTTCTTTTTCTGCTTATCTGTACGTTTCGTCTCTATCCTGGGACCCTCTCAGGCTAGGGAGGAATCCATTCCAATGTACTGGGTGTACGTGGACGACAAACTTGGCCAATCGGAGGCCTCTGCAGTTGGTCACATGACAGCTGAGGTGTCCCCTTCGTCGAAGGATCCGGATCTGAGACCTATAGAGGCTGCAGCCCACTTGCAGCTGTTGGGAGAATCCTTGTCTCTGATTGGTCACCGGCTCCAGGGGACCATGGTAGGACACATCCTATGATGCCGGAATACCTTTTATTTGCTCTATAAAGTTCTGGCATATTGTTCTAGCACAAATATACTCTAACAGTAGCTGGTCACTCAATACTGATGTGTAAATGATCTTGCATACATGTTGATGATGTTGCAAAACATTTCTGTCTTTCTCTCTCTCTCTATTGTCTGTCTTCTTTTCATCTCTCCCTGTCTCACTCGGCCTCTCTCTCTCTCTCTCACGTTTCTTTCTCTGTCTCTCTAGGAGATGGTAACACTGTCGGGGAGTCTGTCTCTCCTGCTGGACTCTCTCCTGTGTGCCCTGGCTCCACTGGCCGGCCTTACCTCTCAAGTACCTGAGCTGAACAGCTGCCCCTCTCACACACTGGTAAACACATACACACACACACACACTTAGAATGCTTTAATTGAATCCATATTGCCACTTGACTTCATGCAAGCATATCAACAAATTCACCATCCTGCACAAATGCATGACCCTGGAATACAACCACTGTGTTCTTCTGCTGTCATGATCATAACTGCTACTTAATAAGGAAACAGGGATGCCCTGATGTTTCTCCTTGTTCTCTTTCTTGTCTTAAAGGCTGACACTCTGGACAACATTGCCTACGTAATGCCTGGCTTGTAAATTCTGAGATGACCCCATACTTCAAACACAGGAAGTTGAAGCATTTCCACAGGAAGTTGAAGCCTTTCCACCGGAAGTTGGGATTGGTTTGGGGCTTTATGGAAGAAATGGACAACCAAAAAAGAAAGATTATGTTATGTAAAAGAGGAGAGGGATTATGGTATAGCCCAGTCTGCACTAAGTTCTGATTACAGTTCATATTTATTTTCATTTAACCATCCTATTATTTGTGTGTTCTATTAAAATATCTAATTCTAAGTTTGGCACACAGACTGGTTCGACCTTTTTTTCCTCATAGCCTCATAGGCACACACACACTTACCTGGGCATGGGGGCGCGGTGGGTGAGATATAGGTGTGTGCGGTTCACACCCCCCTCCGCTCCTCCGCCCAGCAACGGAATGCCTGGCAGCTTGGAAACAATGGGAACGGGAGAGTGTCAACGCACCCAAAAACGTGTGTGTGTGTGTGTGTGACGGATAGAAAGGGAGGTGGCAGAGAGAGGGACTACCTGCGGCTGAGACGCACAAGTGGATCTTCATTAAGATGAACCGAGAGTATGGATGGGTAGTATGTTTTATGCAGCATTTTTGATGTTTTGGCATATTTGGATCGACGTATAGATAAGGGAACGGCACATTTAGGATCGTTCAGCACAACGGCTTTTGGAGGAAGCAGACATACAGGAACAACATCAATCTTTGGGTAAGCGTTTCTTTGGTGGAAAGTACCAGAGCTGTTGGCATTCTGTTCATCTGTTGACTATTATGTTCTTACCCACTGTAGCACTATTAGAACTGTGCTGTCCGCCGTACTAAACGCCCAATTTTGGGCGTCGCTTTGGACGCGAGCATCTGCTTGATGATTCAAGGTAAACGTGTGTCGTGTAAATTGTTTACTGATGGATTGAGCATCTACAGATGGTCTACGAGGGGACCGTTTGTGAAATGTACAGCGTGCCATGTGAGTGGTTGGGAGTATGTGTTTTGGGGGACATACATTTGTCTCTTAATTAGCACACATTGGTCAAAGTAAAATGTGGTTAGACTGGACTGGTGGGGTGCGGCACACGGCATGTCATCCAAGCAGGAAGGAAAAGGGACAGAGAAAGAATGAGGGAGGACAGAAGAGTTTTAAGAACGGTGACTAATCAGGAAATCGGCTCTTCAGATCTCTTTTTATTTCTCCCACGCTCAACGGAATGCACACAAGCAGAAAGACATGACTTCTCTCAGAAGTATCCAGCGACGCACAATGAATCATTACTGCGTCTATTCTGTGGAATTGGGAAGTTGCTACGATAAACATTGCTATGTTTGACAACAACAGTCAGGAAAGGCCCAGTCAAGCCACACACACACACCCACACACACCCATATATCCAGTTTTACATGGGTGCTTGCTTGCTGACACATGAACTTCACGGTGAGAGTGTAAAATAATTGCAAGGAACGGTTAAGTGTGTAATTCAAACCTTCACTTTGATACCACAAACATTTGATCTCTGCCTTGGTCTCTCCCTCCCTCCCTCCATTTATCTCTATCCCCTCCTCCCTCCAGCGCTCTATCCAGCCATGAGTGACCGCCGCAGAGGGAGCCTGTCCCCACCGGCTGAGCTCCGGCTCGTCCTCCTAGGGAGCCTCGGGTGTGGTAAGACCCTGTCGGGGGACACCATCCTGGGCCAGGCCTCAGCCACCGACTCCTCTCCCACCGGGTCCTCCAGGGTCTGCCAGCTACGCCGGGGCACGGCCGAGGGCCGCAGGGTGGCGGTGGTGGAGGCGCCGCGCTGGTACTGGAGCGGGGGGAACGTGGAGGCGGACGTCCGGAAGGAGACAGAGAGGGCACTGATGTTGGCAGCGCCAGGGCCTCATGCTATCCTGCTGCTGGTGCCGGTTGGGCAGTTCACCGAAGTAGGTGGTTATAGGAGGGGGATATAGGAGTTTCTGTTCCTACATACTGTATGCATGTATATGTTTTTTTGTTGTTGCTATACGACAGTTAACTTGCTCCTCCTAAATGTATTCAATTGAATTTAAAAGCATTGTTCAGTGGTTGACATGGTGTCTTTGGACACTTCCGGTATTGACTATGTTCACCCTTACCCTCTGCCCTCCTTTTTCCTACCAACCTCCTCTTCTCCTCCTCGCCCCCTCACCCCCTTCTTTTTCTCCTCCGTCACCCTCCCACCCCATCTTCTTCCCTTACCTCTCCCCCTCCCCCTCCTCTCTCTATTCCCACACCTCCTCCCCTCTCCTCCCCCCCCCCACCCCCCTTCTCTGACCGCAGGTGGAGCGCCGCGTGCCGGCCGAGCTGGAGGAGGTGTTTGGGGAGGGCGTGTTGACCCAAACCCTGGTGCTGCTCACCTGTGGTGACTACCTGACAGGCCGGGGGGAGGAGCAATACCTGAACGGGGAGGACCCAGGCCTCAGAGAGGTGATCGACAGGTGCGGGGGGCGGTACCACGTCATCAACAACCGCAAACCCCAGGAGAGGGAGCAGGTTCGAACGCTCCTGGAAAAGGTGATGAATGTGATAAAGGAGCAGTTTCTCCTGAGCACAGATTAATGATGTTGTTTGGAATACTATAAAGTAAAAATGATCAGTTTTAACTGTTAATTCGAATACTGTTCCTTTATTACATTTTTGTTTTGTGAAAGTGTTTAGTGTAGCTACATATTTGCCGTCAAAAACAACAACAATTCTACAAAAAGGAAATGTTATCATTTTGGCAGGTGGAGAGCATGGTGGAGCAGAACGGAGGATGCTACCTCCAGAGCGCCCTGCAGAGAGAGGTGGAGGAACGAGTGATGGAGAAAGAGCGAGAACTGAGGGAGAAGTACAGGATGAGGGTGGAGGAGAACGGCGAAACGGCCAAGTCCAGTCGCGCCATGAACACAGAGGCGGAGAGAAATGGCGGGAGAAGAGAAAACAATGGGTACCCAGGGAGAACAGGAGGAGAAGAGAGGGACGAGGTCGAGGAGGGTGCGACGGTGACGGCCAAGGTCATCGGGCTCCGTTCAACGCCATCCCCTCAAACACAACACGGGACCCAAAATGGAGGCGCGCCGCAGCTCACAAGGAGCTCCAGTTTCCGTCTGACACAAGGTAAACGACTGAGGCGCGTGGAAACTGTTCTCAACTTTGTCTTCATGTCCTCATGAAACTGAAGCGTAGCACCAGCTTTACGATCACGCGGCCTTCCTGTAATTCTCCCCTTTGTCCTGCAGAGGGCGCACTCCTCTCACAGTTGTCTGAGGAGATCAAACCGAAAGAGAAGGTTGTCAACACCTGTAAGTGATTGGCGAATCCCTTCAGTAACTAATCAATTCAGAGTCAATATGTGTGATCGTTATTTTCTGTTCCGTTATCTTTTACCCCGAGCTTGATTGTGGTAAAAAAATAAAAAATCTCTAAACTTTCTGTCCCTTCCTGTTCTTTGCTTCGATCTCCTCTATCTCTAGTCCACCACAGAATCATCTCTGCAGATAAGCCTTTGTCCACTCCAGAGACCTCCCCCTCCCCCTCCCCCTCCCCCTCCCCCTCCCCCTCTTCCTCCCCCCCCCCCGTCTCCGCACACCATACCCCCTCTCTTCACGACTCGTCCTCCTCGCCTTGCACCTCCCTCCATACCTCCCCTCTGCACGCTCCTTTCTCCTCCACCTCCTCCCCCCCCTCTTATTCCTCCCGCTCCGCGGAGCTGCGTCTGGTCTTGTTGGGGCGGTCTGGGTCGGGGAAGAGCGCGGCGGGAAACGTCATCCTGGGGGAGGAGGCGTTTGTGTCGCGGCCCGACGGCCCCAAAGCGGTCCCTGAGGGCTGTGAGAAGAGGAGAGCGCTGGTGGCCGGGAGACAGGTGGGTCGTGATGCGGACTATACCAGCGTCGTCCTCACCACGCTTGAAGTAACGATGTGCAGCACACGGAACTGGGTGTCATTATTAAGACACTGGAGGGATTCTTTCTTGTCAGGCTTGGTGGTGTAAATGTGTATTTGACTCTAACTGTCTCTTTCTCTCTATCTGTGTCTCTCTCTTTCTCTTACCCTTTGTCTACCTCTCTGTTACTCTCTCCCGCTCTCTCTCCGACCCCTCTCTCCAACCCCTCTCTCCAACCTCTCTCTCCAACCCCTCTCTCCACCCCCTCTCTCCGACCCCTCTCTCCAACCCCCCTCTCCAACCTCTCTCTCCAACCCCTCTCTCCGACCCCTCTCTCCAACCCCTCTCTCCAACCCCTCTCTCCAACCTCTCTCTCCAACCCCTCTCTCCACCCCCTCTCTCCGACCCCTCTCTCCGACCCCTCTCTCCAACCTCTCTCTCCAACCCCTCTCTCCACCCCCTCTCTCCACTCCCTCTCCGTCCATCCGTAGGTGGCGGTAGTGGACACCCCTGACTGGATCCAATCCGAGAGCCCCCTGGAGGAGGTCAGGGCCCAGATCTTCTCCTGTGTGGCCCTGGCCGCCCCGGGCCCCCACGCCTTCCTGTTCTGCGTCCCCCTCCACCAGCCCCCCCAGGACGAGCTCCAGGCCCTGGGGGCCCTGGAGGCCGTGTTCGGCCCCGAGGCGGTCAGCGCGTACACGCTGCTCCTCTTCACGCACTCCGACCGCCTGGCCGAGAAAGGAGGCCCGGCAGGCGTGGAGGGATACATCGCTAGTCGGCGGAAGGATTTGCTGCAGCTGGTGGAGCGCTGCGGGGACCGGTACCACATTTTGGAGAGAGGGAGCAGAGGAGGAGGAGGAGGAGGAGGAGGAGGAGGAGGAGGAGGAGGAGGAGGAGGAGGAGGGGGACAGGAGGAGACGGGGAGCGTTGTGGACCTGCTGGAGAAGGTGGAGCAGATGGTGAGGGAGGGAGGGGGAGGGTGCTACGCCGGCCCTGCCTTCCTGGAGGCGGAGGAGCGCGTGAGACGGCGCCAGGCGGACCTGCTGCGGGAGAGGGGGGGAAGGAGGGGCGAGCGAGACGGGGGAGCGGAGGAGGCCGAGAGACGCGTGCTCCACCCTTCCCTGCAGACCCTGCGAGAGTCGGACGAGGAGGCCGGGGACGAGGGGAAGGACGAGGTAGAGAGGGCGAGGGAGGAGGCGGAGAGGTGCGTGAGCGCCATGGCGATGGAGAGCCTGCCTTCACTCTCCTCCTCCACCTCCTCCACCTCCTCCGCTTCCCCATCCAAGTCCCTCCTTCGCTCCGTGCTGGAGAAGGTGGGGGCTGGGGCCAAGAGGGTCCCAAAACTCCTGGCCGGGGGGGCGTTGCTAGGTGGGGTGGTGGGGGTGTTTTTGGGAGGGCCTCTAGGGGGCGTGGTGGGGGCTGCTACTGGGTCTGTGGTCACCGAGGTGGGCAGAAGGAGATTTAGCAGGAAGGAGACCCCGGCTTTAGATACAGGAACCCTAAGCGTCACGGAGACTGAGAAAGCACTGGATGAAGGAACGAAAGGATTGGGTGAGACAAAACAGTTTCAAAGTGAGTGAGGGAGAATGACCAGAGTGAGTAACAGTAAAATGTGACGAGACTATATCCTACGAATGGTGAATGTTGAATAAAGGTCTTTGCGAGATTAGTACAGTAATAACTGGAAATGTAGTGTAAATATATGTGCATACATATCTGTGTACATATCTGTCATTTTGTTATAGCTTCATATTTGGCAGTCATGTGGTTGTGGGTATTACTGACTAGTACTTCCTCATCCTCTGCAAGTTATATATGAAAATACCTAATAAATTATCATACTCATCACATGAAACATGTTTGCCCTCAAGTCAGTTTAAATGAGACTGCAACGTAAAATGCATACTTGAGCACTAACCGTGCACTAACTAGCATAACCACGGTGTCCAAAACTCTGCTATTAAAGAACGGTGAAACTTGACCTGGTCGTAATGTCTGTCATGCTTTTTTAGGCCTGAAAAACAAAGTGGCAAGTGTGTTAGGGCACTCTGTCGGGGATAGAAGGACAGAGGAAGAGGGCACTATCTCCTCGCCCCAGCCGGCCTCAAACCCCCCTGTGGCCTCTTTTATCAGCAGTCCTACGCTGAGGTGAGGTCACCAGCTGCCCGGCGAGACCAAAAGGCCTCGCCGACTCCTCCTAAGGAAGGCCTCGCCACAGATAACTGCGCAAGAATTCGTCCGTCGAGTCGTTCGAGGATCCTACCTATTGGACCACGAGCGGTGTGTGGAGAACTGCACAGACTGGAGTGTAACAGGTCTGGTCCCATTGAATGTACTGCGGAGAAGGTAGATAAGTTGAGCCTTGCTCATACCGTGACCCCCCTAGTCAGTGACCGCTGCCCTGACCGAGCTAACCTCTATGGTTTCAGAGTGCTCCACTTTTGGCCTGGGAGGGGGGTGAGGGGTGAGGGGGGAGGGGGGAGGAGGGGGGGGATCTGGCTGGCACGTTACCACAAGCAGAGGGTTATGCAAGCAGCCCTTCCTGTTGTGTATGAATGTGTGTATGAATGTGTGTGTGTGTGTGTGGTATTGGGTCCCTGAGAGTGTCTGTTTTTTCATTTGTGCCCTCTTCTTCCATGCGGCAGTTGCCACCACAGCCCTCCTCCCCACACATACACACACACACCTCCAGGAAGCTTGTTGGCCTGGATGAGACAGCACGAACTGTAGCCGGTTCCTGGACACCTGACAGGGAACACGCAGCCAAACAGGAGGGAGAACTGCCCCCCCCCCTCCCCCTCCCCACCACCCCCATCCCGCCTTACTCAACTCAACCGCATCCACTCTTGCCTCCCTCAAAACCAAGCAATGAGAACCACCAAAAGCAGCTACCACACACACACACACACAGACACATGCACACGCACATTCCCGCCCACACTCCCCCAAGACTCGACAGCCGCTTCCCTAAACCAGCGCGTCTGAACGAAGCGACCTGTCGTGTCAAAACAAGAGGATGTCGAATAGGGAACAGCCAACTTAAACACTTTGTATTTATGTCTGCTTTTTTGGGGGTCACATGTCCAGCGAGCGAGGGCTGGCTTGTTCTCTCTTTGTGTCCGACTTAAGAAATAAGGAACAAAACAAAAAAAGCAGAGTAAGCGAATAATAGACGTTTTTTTCTCCTTTGTGGTTGTCATTGAAGTATGAGAAGGTATTCTGAGGAACCTTGAGGAACCATGTGGTCATGTTTGGAGTCTTACGTTTATAATGTTGTGGATTGACTTTCAAAGCCATGCCTACAATGACCTACAGTACAATGCCCAGGTTTCCTCAGGGCTCAACTCGGGGGTGTGTTCAACAAAGCAAAACATTCACAATGCTGCTGTTAGATATGTATTGTACACACGTCAGGCAGTTGAACAAAGCAACATTGTGGGACAGTGCACCATGCAGAACACGTCCCTGGGTGAACAGGCATACATTTCCCACAAAGCCCCATCTAACTCTCAGGGGCTCACAAAGCCAAAACCTTACCAAAACAGTGACCAAGAGACGTTGATGCGAAACTACAAAAACTCACACGAACAAAACCCATCAAGTTCATCCTTCAAACTCGAAGCTGACCTTGAAGCTTCGATCTGCAGGAGAAGAAACCACGTTCGCAAGAAAGCATCAAACTGGACGAAAAGTTTGGTAGTTGTCAGTTCAGTATCCGTTCTGTCAGTTTGGCGAATGAATGTACTACTTCATTTTGTCCGAACTTGTGCCGTCACCGCTGGTCGTTAGCAGCTGCAATCGTCCTCATCTGACTCTTGACGTTTCCCAGAATGCCTCTGGTCACCACCGAGTTCTTGGCCCCAAAGCTCTCCTCGCTGTCCGTGTCACCATAGCAACTGGAGGTCGCCGGTGAGGTTGCCAGGGCGAGGACAGAATCTGTCGAGTCTCTGTCCCTAAGCGCTGTGGCCAGTGCCGGCTGGGACGGAGGCCGGATGTCACGCTGGAAGAGGGGGTGCAGCTCCTTGTCGTTGGACCCGTCATCGGAGCTCCCGTCCTGGGCCTCGTCATCAGGCGAGCCCCTGGTCTTGTCGCTGGCCTGCTGGTCGTTGAGGAGGGTGACCAGGAAGTTAATGTACTTCATGGCCAATCGTAGGATCTCGTTCTTGCTGAGCTTCTTGTCGGGGGGGTGGGTGGGGATGAGCTTGCGGAGCTCTGAGAACGCCCCGTTGACGTTCTGCTGCCGCCAGCGCTCCCGGCTGTTGGTGAACACACGCCGAGCCAGCTTCTGAGGGGGGCCTGGAGAACACACACACACACCACTAAATACAAATGTTCTACCACATCCTACCATGAACCATTCATGCATGTGCGTCAAAACATAAAAACCGAAACGATTTTCACGGTGCGTCTAAAGATGTCCACACCAAGACACAGGCACGTTCTCACCGTCATTGATCTCCATCTCAAAGTGTGAAGAGGGTCTTCTTTTTATGCGACTGTTGGTGAAGATACCATAGTTACCGGCTGCACCCAGGTATGAACTGAGGAAGAGAAGTGACAGGGAGACACATACAGACAGAGAGAGAGAAAGAGAGAGAAAGAGAGAGAAAGACAGAGAAAGAGAGGCAGAGAAAAAAATGCGAGAAGCTGCATGAGAAACGTTCAGCTTAATTATTCAATCACTTTAACGCCCCAAAAAATGGAACTAGCAAAACAAGCAGCCCCCTTCCGTGGCCATAGCAAGTCTAATCTGATGGACACATTTTAACCCTTGTGTTATCTTCGGGTCATTCTGACCCATCAGTCATTGTGACCCACCGTTGTATTGCGACAACTTTACCGCATTTAAAAACAAAGTGAAGCATTTTCTTTTAACCGGTGGGCTGTCTCAGACCCCCCACATTGCGAAGGTTAAAAGAAAATTATTTTAATTTGTTTTTGTATTGGGTAAAATTGAGTAAACACAACGATGGTTCGTTATGAACCTTTGGGTCATGTGACCCGAAGGCAGCACAAGGGTTAAAAGGACAACGTTTGAAATATCCACAATAGAGTTTATCCATAAAGGTTGAGAGAGCCACATATCCAATTCTGTGTTCCGTGATTGCGTTTGTGGTGTTGATTGAGTGTGCATGCTCAAAGGGGGTCTGTGTTGATTAGCGAAGGCAACTAGCTTGATAAAGGCTGAGGATAACGAAGCAGATCAATGTTTACCTCCACAGCCTGGGGCTTGGGCTGAAGCGGATTTGTATCCATGTACTCGTCTCTCAGTCAAGTCATATTGCACGTGTGTCGTGTATGTTGCTAGGTTTTTACTGTAAATGCACAGATGTTTAAATGTACAAATGGATATTAACATGAGTATTTTTGTATTGCTTAGTAGCGGTATTCGTAGGATCTATCCAAACACACAAAGAGGTGGAAAGACTAAATCTGGTTCTACCTTGCTGGGACATTGACAGCACCAAGAGATATTCATGTGAGGTGAATTTCACAATTTACTGTTATATCACACAGTAAGACATTAAACCTCAATAGGAAATCAAGCAAACCTAGCAGTTAGTTTCACACGAAACAGAAACTCAGCAACACTGGGGACACACACACACATCATGAGAAGCCCCACCAGGAAGCCAGTGATGGTGTGTTCTGTGTGGATGATTTGTAGTTTGCATCGCTTCCGTCTCACCTGCTGAAGAAAGGATGAGCGGGCAGGTACTGGTGGGGTAGCAGGTGTCCGGAGGAAGGGGGGTGAGGGGGTCCCGGAGGCCCCCCCGTGATGGAGGTAAGCTGGGTGAGGCGGATGTCCCCGTGGGGGGGCATGGTGGGGATGGGGTGGAGGGCGGTCAGGGGGGTGTTGTGGAGGGGCAGGGGGGGCTTGCTGTGGCCCAGGCTGATGACAGGGATGTGAGGCGGGAGGAGGGCGACGGAGGAGGAGGAAGAGGAGGAGGAGGGGGCGGATATCGTCTGGGACACGGTGGACCTGGGTGCAGGGAGGAGGGGGGGGCGGGGAGGAGGCGCCGCCGTCCGCGACTCCCCCCCCGCGCATTTCGCCCTCCGTTTCCACGGCGACCGGCTCAGGTGCGCCATCGGGCTTCGAGGCGGTGGAAAGTGGCGGGGGGCTGCTGGCGTCCGTGTCTCCCCGGCGCCCCGCTTCGTTAACCAATGGGCTCTTGGCGTCCGCCGGCGAGGCGGGGTGATCCCCGGGGCTCGGATGCTCCGAGGTGAACGAGGAGGAGCAGGAGGAGGAGGGCGGAGGGTCCGGGGGTGAGACCAGGCCGGCGGGGTTCACCTTCTCCATCATCGCCCCCTCTGGGCACCCGGCTCCCCCCTCCCTCTCTGCCGTGGGGTCGTTCTCCCCCAGCGTGTGTGCGTGCGTTTCTTTCGTCAAGTGTTTTTGCATGTGTGTGTGTGTGGTGTGTGTGTGTGTTTACCAGCTGCTACCAGCCCTTTAGACCTCTCCAAAACCTCGGAGTCCTTACTGCGCCACTCCTCTCTCTCCAGTAAAAATCCTTTTATTGGTCTGGGGACCTCCAGACACGAGCTTGTCTGCTGCTCCTCTTGCCCAGTGCAGGGTGTCTGTGTCTCGGCCGAGGCTTTGGTTAATCCCAGGTCCTATTTGGTTCAGTTTCATTACCCCCTTATTATGAGGTGTGCCTTGTACTGTGTGGGTTTATGTGTTTGAGCGTGTTTTGGAGGTGGTTTGAGTGTTTTCGAGTGGGTGAGTGTGAGCTTGCATTCATCGCCTCACTCACTTTCTGACAATGGGTGGATGGTCGATGTTCACATCAATGATGCGGTCCCCAGAATTCAGTAGAGTGTTTAGTGGCTTCTGGCTCTCCTTTCCTTGGATTGGTTGAATGGCAGTCTTTTTCCCAGCATGCATCTGTCTTTGAATGTGTCCCTCCTGACCCTATATGGGTCTGGCCGGCTATCTGTCCGTTCGAATGTACGTGTTTCTTTGATGACTAGTAAAAAAGCACCTTTTATTTTCTCTTTCCTTGTCCAAGGTGTATGGAAATTGGAATAGTTGCAAAAATCTGTCAAGCAAAGAAAGAAGACTTAAAGTCGTACAGGGTTTCAGACAAAAGCATTTGCTAATTATTAGACTGGTGATAGTAAAGTATTTGTGAAATTGTTATTCACAACTTGAATACTTAAATATGTATATGAGCATTTGCCAATATCCATTAATGAGAACATTCTAAAACAAAATTGCAAAAAAAAAATGTTTAGAAAATGCTTTGCAATTGTTTTACGTAACACGAAGTAACATGACATAATGTTGACACGTCTTTTTTCTACAAACCTTTCTTATTGTTCTGTGTATGTGCAGTGTGAACAAAATGTATGTCCATATTTGCATGTTGTGTTATGTTAAGGACATTTCCAGTTAGAAAAGAAGGCTCTGTCCTATTTCGTTAGAGCTGCAAGACTTGGATGAATCACATGATTTTGCAACATTAATTGTTCCCTTTTCCCTAACGAGGAAAAAGTTGCATCATTTTTAGCTCTTTAACTCCCTCTTGAAAAAGGTTTTAACATCATGTGGTGAGGTTTGGGAACATTGTTCAAGCCAGCCAAAGATTAAAAAAACTATCGAATGGGCATGTATGGACATTTTCCCGGATGTCCATATATGTAAAGATATGTAAACAGTAGTTATTGTACACTACACAGTGTACATGCGTCATACAAGTCATGGACATTTTTATGAAAATTGCAATAAACGTTCAGTTTTCACTTATTCCATTGTTTATGTAGGCTGATTGTTTAACATTATTAAGAATGAAAGCCTGACAATTCTAATGATTTCAAGGTTATTCAGTTAAGATTATCAATAATGAAATTTGACAATGTAAAACAAATGTCAACAAGTTTTCTGATTTGTGCATGGTGTGGTTTAATCTCTGCATTCATCTAGCTACAGTATGTCTGTGTACAAGTGTTTCACCAAAAAATAAAATTTTAATAATAATTACTTAACAGTTAGTTTACTTTTTAACTTGCTTAGTTTATTTTGTGTTGATAAAAAATTGTAAAATTTGTTTAAAAAAAATTACATATTTGCTCTGTATTTATAAACATTTCATAACAAAGTTATTGATTAATGTTAACAAAAGATGGAGTATTACAGATCTTCAATCATGGTCATTCGAAATATTGTAAGAATAATTGTAATAATGTACTTTGAGATATATAGTGTATGGCTGATTTGTATGTTTTGTTTGTCAAATAGTAAACCAACTGAAACAAACTTAAAAAAAATAAAAAAAATAATCAACACGGTAGTAACATTTCTAATCCCTACACGATAATGTCAAAACATACTTGATCCAAACACACATCTTTCTATACATACCAGTGCAGGATGGTAACCAGCGTGGCCACTGCGAGTGTCAGGGTTCCCCACGACAGCCTGAAATCGGTGCACATGTCAGGTTGTGTCGTCGTCTGAGAGCCTGCGAGTCGTCTGGGTCTCAACCTCGTGCTTGGTGACCTAACAGGTCCCATACAAACACCACGAGAGTCCCAGCCAGTGTTTGTCAACCATACACGTTCTCCCTGTGACGTCCCACAACGCTGTCAGATAAGAACGAGTCGGATGTTTCGGTAGGATGTCTTTAAAGACCTTCTTGAAAATGGACTGGAACCAAAGTACCCCTCGTTCCGCCAAGATGTGGGCAGAGAAAATCTTTGGAAAGAAATGACAAGTCGTATTGGACGCTTCTTTTTATCCCGTGATGTGGAACCAAAAAGACTTCAAAGCTTCAGGAGACGCTGGGAATGGCATGCTCGTTCCCCTCGTTTCTTCTCTCTTCTTCTGTCTCTTCCTTCTTTTCTCTCACCCCGCGCCAGGAAGACACAATGCTCTAGTTGGTTGCCAACCGAAGAGCTGTGGTATTGGCGAGTGAGAGGTGGAAGAGAGTGACGGAGAGAGAGAAAATGAGAGAGAGAGAGAGAGAGAGAGAGGGAGGGAGCGAGGGAGGGAGGGAGGGAGGGAGAGAGAGAGATGGAGAGTGAGGGAGATAGAGGAAGGCGAGAGAAAGGTGGAGAGAGAGAAGGGAAAGGGAGAGAGAGATGAAGAGAAAGGGAGAGGGGGGGGGGAAGAGAGAGAGAACCATGTAGCAAAGAGAGTTTTCCGCTCCCTGCTGGACAAGAGGATGTGCTCGTACAATATGGTGACTGCTGATAAGAACCTCTAAAGGCGTCTGTGGCCAGTAGATAAGGAAATGCCCCCCCCCCCCTCCCCCTCCAACCCAATACCAACACACACACACACAGAACTACACATATTTGTGTATCTGTGTATTTTACACATCACGGGGAAACATATTTGACCACACACACACAGACACACTATTCTGCCACAGCGATCAATCCCAAACTATGATGGGTCTTCGATCGTTACCACTGACCCTTGTGTCAGCTCTGAGTTACACAGACACACAAACGAGTGAAAACACACACACACAATGGCACACTCGCACACCTGCGCACACACACACACCAGCAAACAGACACACACACCCCAGTATACACACACACCCATTAGCAAACACACACACACCAACAAACAGACACATGAGAAAACACACACACACACCAGCAGACACACACATGAGAAAACATACACACACACCAGCAGACACACACATAAGCTGATTAACAAATACAATGGGGGTTTACAGTGGGGGAATTACCTAACTATATAATGGACATTCCTAAACACACATGCACCTACATCACCTTTTATACTCCTACTTTTCCCAGAGAACATTCCGGCTTGTTTTTGTCTCCTAATGGGCCAAGCTACAGTTTTGTTACTGCTGTGTGTGTTTGAAGAAACACGTATCGTAGGGGTAAAGCGAGACCTAAAGACGCTTCCAGAGGTGGAGAGACCTTCCCAGTCAAGCACTGGTCTTCTGTTATGACATCAGCACACACCTGTGGCCCCGACGGCTAGTGCGCTCGCCGACCTCCACGACGTTTTAACTTTCCTCTCCAAGAGCTCCTCAGGACCTTCCTTCCTCTCCCCTCTCTCTTTCTGTCTCTCTCAACTTTTTTGGTCTTTCTGTTCTTGACTGCCACTCTCTCTCTCTCTCTGTCTATGTGTATATGTGTGTGTGTGTGTGTGTGTGCCTTGCACACAAGGTCAATTCCTCTTTTCTTTTTGGCCATTTCCTTGCCAGACAGTTTGAAACACAAACATTGGAGGGCCTTCAGACAGCAAAGTCCTAGGAAAGTTTTCTGTCGTCATCGTGACCCCCATCGACAACAGTCATTCAGATCAATGAAACGTGACAACATGTCTGCAACACTCATAAAGAGCAAAATGTCCAAAAGCACATCGCAGTTCACAGGCACAGACTAATGGTTGTAACATTGCCCACAGTCCGAACCCAAAGACTAGACAATAAAACATGGACACAGCATACGCTCTGCTGTTTACGATGTCATACAGTATGACGGCTTCTCACACATTCGAAACGGCTGGTGTGTGTGTGTGCGTGTGTGTAGTTGGGGGTCTCCGAACGATGTTCCACGCTCGCGTGAGTCGAGCACCTGTCGTTCCAGCTCATCACACGCTACAAACAGCTTTCCGCTGGGCTCGGCTCGAATTTGCTTGCGACGTCTAAAAACAGTCACGCGGGCCAGAGAGCTCTCCACTGGGAGATGCTTTCTTGCTTTCCAAATCGAAAAGAGTGCTCCATTGCTAATACTGACTGAAATACATTCACCATGTTTCGGGTTTTGCTTCAGTGACATTGAGTAAAAAAAGAAGAAAAAAAACACTTCAAAAGAATTGGAGTGCGCTCCATTTAGTTCATACGGTACCAGAAAACATAATGAATAACTGTCCCAAAAGAGGACACTCTGAGGAAGATCAGAAACACCCCTAAACAGCCGTTTTGGCTCCAGGGTTCATTTGTAGTCTTCTGTCTGGCCGGTATCTTCTCTGAGAGCTTCTGACGATAGCAGTCCACCAACACTACGCAGATTGGAAGTTCCATCTTCAAAGGTGACCTCACTGTCCGCAGACAGACACACACACACACTCAACCTCTTTCCCACCCCTTCTGTGAAAAGAGAAAAGCAACCAGACAAATTTGTTGACATTTTGGTTGAGGCCCCCATGTGAACACCCGTACTGCAGATCAGGGGGGTAATAATAGAAAACTAACGATAACAGATGGCTTCCTCTTCTGGCCGACTGAGGAAGAAATCAAGAGAGGATTGTTTTAATCTTAGAGGACCCACCTCACACCCACCTCCACTTTGAAAACATTCAGCACAGACTAATATTAACTGTGTGTGTGTGTGTGTGTGTGTGTGTACATTTTTGATCATAGCTTATCAGTAGACCCTGTACTCAAAGTGAAAGGCAGAGGAATGTGTTGAAGAGGCATATGAACCGATGTGTCTGAAATTAAGTAAAATTGAAAGAAGGAAATGATTTGCTAATGTGAGACATATCCTGAACCTGTAGGGTGTTCTTAGTTACGTACGTCACCTGGCATCGTATTCTCATGCAACACAACCATAAGTAGCACGGGCACACACACACAAACACACACACACAATCTCACATGCGTGGCTAATGTCTCCCCCCCCTACACACACACACACATACAACACATCGAGGGCACACACATTCTCCCTCTCACAGATATACACACACACACCTACAGTGGGCTCCATGGCCACGTTTCCTCCGAGTCATGTAAACACTATTGTGTACGGGCGTGATAGAGATCTGCTGCTCCTAATTGTTTGGAGGCAATACTCCCTGTGTATTTCATGGAGAAAGTGTCTAATAATACAGAGTGCTGCAGCCAGGAACAAACGCAACCGCGCTACCGGCTCCGACAGAAGCAGGCCCTCCTCCGCGAGGCGCTGTGAACTTTTACGGGTCGCCATGGAGTCCTGCCATACAGCTTCAAACAAAGTCGACGCAGGGTCATGAAGATGATGCAGAAACAAGGCGGCCACGTTGGTGCCGGCCTTGGAGCAGGGGAAAAGAGAAATGTTCATGTTTCTCAAGAACACCAGGTCACTCGTGGCACAATGACTTTAAGAACTCTAACATTAACTCTGACACGCTCGATGTGTCATTAGGCCTGAGATGTATTTTTGTATATTTTACACAAACCAGTCCTTTACAAAAGAATGGTGAAAATGGACATTCAGATTGAGACAAATTGTTTAAAAAAAAATCATTTCGAGTTTAACTTGAATTGCACTCACATGATCGACTGTAATTGGAGTAACGAAGTCTGAAGTTCTTAAAATACGCACACTCTGTATTCTGTATTGAATACAGTACAATCCAAGCAAGTGCAGAAATGGACCCCAGTCAGAGTTAGCACAAATACATAGTTTACGTAGTATCTGCATTTTGTCATGATGAAGCACAAGGATACTGTATTGTGTGAAGAAGGTCCATGAATATTTTCTGGAGCAGATATTGTTCATGTTCTTTCAATTCAGTATACAGTAAACAAAACATTTGTTTTAATATCGTTTCAGCTACTGAGATGTATCTCTTTGGACGCTGAACATTGGGGATTACCCTGCCTCAGCAGAATGATCCAATCCATTCCAGGCTATAATTGCTGTCCATTATCTACGTCCAGTGGCGATGCAGATTGTAACAGTGCCCAAGAGACGAACCCCAGCCAACCCTCGACATTCACACACCGGTCCTTTCCCAGGATGCACCTGGCTGTTCGTGGGGGTCGAGTGGGCGGACGCTGGGGACAGCTGTTTCCTGTGCACGCTTCCTGCTGGGGGACAGGGAGGGGCGGGGGGGTATAGAGTGTGGGGGTTGGAGGTGTTGGGGGGGGGGGAGCGAGGCGTTGGTGAGGTCTTCGGTCCCCTTCCTAAACAGGATATATCTGCCACGTACGGCCACAGGTGCGAGGATCGAGGCCCCGCTCATCGCCCCCACACCCCCCCCCCCCCCTTCCCACACACACACAACGAGTTGCGTCGGAATCCACGGCATTGAGGACCCCACTGTTTCCGATTGCAAGGAAGGAATGGGAGGGAGAGTGCTTTTGAAATGAAGCTCATGCAAACCAGACTTTGCATCCTTAATTCTGACTCAGGCCTGAATGTCATTTTTTTATGCCTTCGTTTATTCATGCTGCTGTTGTGGGCGCCCTCCACCTCCCCATCGCCCCTCCACCTCCCCATCGCCCCTCCACCTCCCCATCGCCCCTCCACCTCCCCATCGCCCCTACACCTCCCCATCGCCCCTCCACCTCCCCATCGCCCCTCCACCTCCCCATCGCCCCTCCAACTCCCCGTCGCCCCTCCCCATCGCCCCTCCCCATCGCCCCTCCACCTCCCCATCGCCCCTCCCCATCGCCCCTCCACCTCCCCATCGCCCCTCCACCTCCCCATCGCCCCTACACCTCCCCATCGCCCCTCCACCTCCCCATCGCCCCTCCAACTCCCCATCGCCCCTCCACCTCCCCATCGCCCCTACACCTCCCCATCGCCCCTACACCTCCCCATCGCCCCTACACCTCCCCATCGCCCCTCCACCTCCCCATCGCCCCTCCCCATCGCCCCTCCACCTCCCCATCGCCCCTCCACCTCCCCATCGCCCCTACACCTCCCCATCGCCCCTCCAACTCCCCGTCGCCCCTCCCCATCGCCCCTCCCCATCGCCCCTCCACCTCCCCATCGCCCCTCCCCATCGCCCCTCCACCTCCCCATCGCCCCTACACCTCCCCATCGCCCCTCCACCTCCCCATCGCCCCTCCACCTCCCCATCGCCCCTCCACCTCCCCATCGCCCCTCCACCTCCCCATAGCCCCTCCACCTCCCCATCGCCCCTCCACCTCCCCATCGCCCCTCCACCTCCCCATCGCCCCTCCACCTCCCCATCGCCCCTACACCTCCCCATCGCCCCTCCAACTCCCCGTCGCCCCTCCACCTCCCCATCGCCCCTCCCCATCGCCCCTCCACCTCCCCATCGCCCCTCCACCTCCCCATCGCCCCTCCACCTCCCCATCGCCCCTACACCTCCCCATCGCCCCTCCACCTCCCCATCGCCCCTCCACCTCCCCATCGCCCCTCCAACTCCCCGTCGCCCCTCCCCATCGCCCCTCCCCATCGCCCCTCCACCTCCCCATCGCCCCTCCCCATCGCCCCTCCACCTCCCCATCGCCCCTCCACCTCCCCATCGCCCCTACACCTCCCCATTGCCCCTCCACCTCCCCATCGCCCCTCCAACTCCCCATCGCCCCTCCACCTCCCCATCGCCCCTACACCTCCCCATCGCCCCTACACCTCCCCATCGCCCCTACACCTCCCCATCGCCCCTCCACCTCCCCATCGCCCCTCCCCATCGCCCCTCCACCTCCCCATCGCCCCTCCACCTCCCCATCGCCCCTACACCTCCCCATCGCCCCTCCAACTCCCCGTCGCCCCTCCCCATCGCCCCTCCCCATCGCCCCTCCACCTCCCCATCGCCCCTCCCCATCGCCCCTCCACCTCCCCATCGCCCCTACACCTCCCCATCGCCCCTCCACCTCCCCATCGCCCCTCCACCTCCCCATCGCCCCTCCACCTCCCCATCGCCCCTCCACCTCCCCATAGCCCCTCCACCTCCCCATCGCCCCTCCACCTCCCCATCGCCCCTCCACCTCCCCATCGCCCCTCCACCTCCCCATCGCCCCTCCAACTCCCCGTCGCCCCTCCACCTCCCCATCGCCCCTCCCCATCGCCCCTCCACCTCCCCATCGCCCCTCCCCATCGCCCCTCCACCTCCCCATCGCCCCTCCACCTCCCCATCGCCCCTACACCTCCCCATCGCCCCTCCACCTCCCCATCACCCCTCCACCTCCCCATCGCCCCTACACCTCCCCATCGCCCCTCCAACTCCCCGTCGCCCCTCCCCATCGCCCCTCCCCATCGCCCCTCCACCTCCCCATCGCCCCTCCCCATCGCCCCTCCACCTCCCCATCGCCCCTACACCTCCCCATCGCCCCTCCACCTCCCCATCGCCCCTCCACCTCCCCATCGCCCCTCCACCTCCCCATCGCCCCTCCACCTCCCCATAGCCCCTCCACCTCCCCATCGCCCCTCCACCTCCCCATCGCCCCTCCACCTCCCCATCGCCCCTCCACCTCCCCATCGCCCCTACACCTCCCCATCGCCCCTCCACCTCCCCATCGCCCCTCCACCTCCCCATCGCCCCTACACCTCCCCATCGCCCCTCCACCTCCCCATCGCCCCTCAGTCTTTCGCAGACTCATTGGCTTCACCTTCCCATCAGCCTTCTGGTCTTAGCAGGGTCATCAGCACCACCAGTGTCTGGACTCCAGGGGCGAGGGGATTTCTTCTGCCACTGCTCAGGGCAGACACACCTCAATGAGCAAATCTCCCCATAGAGTCTCAGTGCCAAAGACTTCTGTCAAGACCAATCATCACATCATTTATGTACCCTTAGGATAGTTAGACCACATATTTCAATTTAAGATTCCTATATGTTTAATGTATGCACCTTCCTGCCAAAGCAAATTCCTTGGCTGTGCAAACTTTCATGGTGAATAAAACCCATTCTGATTCTGATTTGTTAGAATAACAATTATCTTTACTTCATTCACTGGTCTCTACTGATTGAACTGTAATTGTAAAAGCTCTTCTGTATGGCAGTTTGTCCACCTGGGGGAAGATAAGATTTACTGGGGTGATTAACTGGCCTGAATACAATGGAATCGTTTCCTAGAGTACAGTGTATTTAGTGCTAGCAACGGATGACTGGCAAAGACTGAACTTGGCATACGGTTTAGTATAACTTGGCATCAGGTTTATAACCTGAAAGTTGCCATCCAACAATTAGACTAACACTGGTTCAAATCTCATGCCTGGCTCTCAAGCTGGTTGTTGGTCTATTGTTACAGAATTTTCTTTGACCAATCATACAGGTCAGGTAACCTATGCCCAGTGTGTCTCTATTGGGCTACTTCCTGGTGACCCCTGACCCCTATGACTCCTCCCCTCCTCCCTGTTAGTATTACATGCTGGCTTTTACAAGCGCAAAGCTTCTTTGTCCCTTCTCATTCACTTCCTGCTTTGGCCACGCCACCACAAATATTTCCCAGAAAGAGATGAGATTACAATTGATGAGGATTTTGGATATGTGTGTGTGTGTGTGTTTCTGGCTTGTGTCTGTGTGCATTTGCAACATTTTCCATGAGCGTTCACATTTGCGTGTGTGTGCACGAGTGCGCAATTGTCTATTGTGTGTGAACATTGGTTGTCTCTGTGGGTGTGCATGTATGTCTCTGTCTGGCTGGATGTGTGTGTGCGCGACTGCGTGTGTGAGTGTCTATGTGTGTGTGTGTGAGTGTCTATGTGTGTGTGGGTGTGTGCGTGTGTGAGTGTCTATGTGTGTGTGTGAGTGTCTATGTGTGTGTGAGTGTGTCTGTGTGTGTGTGTGTGTGTGTGTGTGTGTGTGTGTGTGTGTGTGTGTGTGTGTGAGTGTCTATGTGTGTGAGTGTGTGAGTGTCTATGTGTGTGTGTGTGTGTGTGTGTGTGTGTGTGTGTGTGTGTGTGTGTGTGTGTGTGTGTGTGTGTGAGTGTCTACGTGTGTGTGTGTGTGTCTGTGTGTGTGTGTGTGTGTGTGTGTGTGTGTATGTGTGTGTGTGTCTATGTGTGTGTGTGTGTCTATGTGTGTGTGTGTGTTTATGTGTGTGTGTGTGTGTGAGTGAGTATGACCGTCCCGGGGTCAGGATGACACATGGTAGAACAACAGAGTATTCAGTTCCTCCTCTTCCCTCTCATCTTCCCCATCATCAGCACGGCCGCTGTCCAAATTCCACCGCTCGCCCTACAGCGGCCTCACTAACAGACGTGTGACGAGGACTGGTGGGGCCATGTTTGTCAACCCCCATCCTGCAAAATAGGAAACACTACATCGTTTTTTCCACAGTCACCCTCTTCTTCCCGCTCTCTCATTTTTTTCTCCCAAATACGTTGTTTCCTGTGTGATGTGACCCTATCATCGTCTATAGTTAGTTCGACGGCCAGGAAATCCGGGAATGTCTCGTCGTTGTCGAAGTCAGCATATGTGTGAACGATTTTAGGGCTTCTTTGTGTTTTTGTGTTCCCTTCAGGAGAGCAACAGCTTTGGCATACTGAGAGATGATGCGTTTAGATGTCGGTAGATCAATTCGATAGTTGCTATACTGACGTGGGCCGCTAGGTGGAGACAAACACCAGCTTCTGTCAGATTTGGAGCCGGATGCCGATAGGGTGGAAACGTCATGGCTATTTTCTGTTTGATTGCAGGACAAGGTCCAAATATAATCAGTCCCTGTTTTGTCTTAGTTTACACAACAGTCACCCACCCTCTATTCTTCAGTAAGCTTTCTGCAGTTCCTTGTTTGTCCACGTGGCGGTGCTGTTCTGGTATTCGGTGTGTGCTAGTGGTGCTCTGCTGGTGGGCTGCTGTGAGAGTGGGTGGTCCGGGCCAGGTGGAGGAGAGAGGGATTAACACTGCGCTCTCGATAAAAAAGAGAGAGAGAGGGAGCAAGAAGAGGAGGAGGGTGAAAAGGGAG
>NC_085039.1:8287315-8316548 GCF_963692335.1 Osmerus eperlanus | reverse complement strand
CATCATTTCTATATATACAGCCTTGTGAATGATGTTTGAAGAAAATGGAATTGACTCTATGGCTAGTTAGTGACTGTTTATGGAGCCTTTTAGATTTGCTAACTGAATAAACAAAATACTTAGTACTATAAGTTATCACACCTAACAAAGTTCTACATATTTACAACTAAATTATCGGAACAATTATTCAAGGTTCATGAGTCCATGCAAACATTTGTGTGGTCCTCATGTGTGATCTTCTAGGAGTCAGGGTTGGCTGGAGGGTCCTCCAGGGGCCTCTTGTGGGAGGTAGACTGGGAGTGGTGACCCTGGTGGAGGTTCTCCCTGGACGTCTCCTCTCTGGAAGCACCAGAGCTCCTCTCCTCTCTCCCCCTGCGCCGGTCATAGTGGCTGGGCTCTGGGCGGCGGCTCCTGTGGGTCTTACTGCACCTCTCCCTGGAGCGTCCACGCCTGAGGCTGGGCTGGCTGATGTGCTTCCTCTCTCTCTCTCTCTCTCTCTCTCTCTCTCTCTCTCTCTCTCTCTCTCTCTCTCTCTCTCTCTCTCTCTCTCTCTCTCTCTCTGCTTCTCCACCTGGAGGAGGAAGAGGAGGAAGAGGGAGCAGCGTCCATATCAAAGTGCTGACGAGACTGCATGGAGGAGGTTGTCTCACAGACTAAAGTCTGGAGCTCAACAGAAACTGCTGCTGGGGGGGGGTTAAAATAGGCTGAAATTAAATAAGTCTTTGAAAATATAAAGATTTTAAAAATCAAGCCTTTCAGAGAGAATGTGTACGAGTTTGTGATATTGTTTTATAAGAATAATTCGTAAAGATGCTATAACCTGTAGGCTGAGGCAGTTTAGGGTTGTGATCATGCTGAACCACAGGCTATCAGTGTCTGGACACTGGACACAGTTCAATGAAAGGGACATCGTCATTTTCCGAATGACAATTGATATATTTGAAAATGATCTTGTTGACAAGACCAAAAACGACGTACATTTTGTGTCATCATATATGCATATGATGGATACAGAGATTTATTTTAATTTTTACCTTAGAGGCAAAAAAAAAGCTTATCAGTATTTTTCTGCAGTTTTTCATGATAGGAAACTTGAATTGTTGTTTAGAAGTCATTATCACAGCCAGATGTTAGTTAGACATCAGTGCAGTCCGTGAAAAGCATTTCAGTGGTGGAAATGTGCGTTAACAATTTAGTTTACTCATATATTTATTTCAAAATAATTTGAATAGGCCTAATGACATAAATGACACAATAATTCCTGGGTGGAAAGAGCATCAGATATCGTATTTGACGAAGAATAAACACAACACTTTTTGACGTTTCATTTGCAAATGGAAGAATAAAGTGAGTCTTTCCAAGATACATTTTGAAGTCGTTAGCTTAAGAGCAAAACTTTATTTGTGTTATATATTCTACTTTGATCCAAACGTGCATCCGTGCTTCTAATCATATACCCAAAATGTATGTATACCTACAGTAGGTACGTTTCATTCAGTACGGATATTTAAAGCATTAAACAGTGCATGACTGATTGATGAAACAGGCTACATAAGTTATTAGGAAAAACTACAGTCTACACCTCCTCTTTTGGGTGATAACTAAGCTTTAAATTGTAAATATTACTGGTATTGGCCATTCAAAAGCTTACACTTGCCACCAAATGATTAAAACTAAGCCCTATTTAAGTTAGGCTTTGTGCTTTTACAGTGCCCAAATGCAATTGTGACTTAGGTTGTCAGCATGGCTGATGACTTTCTATATGAGTGCTGTTCGGTCATTTCAGACTTAGCAGGGTTCTATAGGAACCTACAGACCTGAGAATTATATTCGAGTTCTATACGTTTTCAGAAAGAACTGCATCCTTTGTTCCAAATTGTTCTATACGGCCGACTTGCTTTTTGAGAGTACACCAAAAATATGGCTTTCTTAAATTCCTATAACAGTTATTGGTCTGGTTTTGTTATTAAATACAATGTGCCATTCCAGATCTGAAGTCATCGTGTATTCAGACCATAAGGGGAAAACAAGACAAGCCTAGAGCAGGCAGCCTTTTCAAATTAACAGCCTCGGTCCTCTCGGCCAAAAGCCACAAATTACCCCCCTTCAGCAGCAGAGAATTAGGAACAATTTTGTGTTTGCTATAAAAAAGAACAGGGCAACGGGGAGGGGAGAAAACACATCTTACACACCACGGGACCACCAACGCCGGGGCCTGCAGGAACTGTACCCACCGTCAGGCTGGGTGGCATGCAGCGCAGGGTACAGACTGGCAGGGAGCGGGGAGGGGGAGGGGGGGAAAGAGGGGGAATGAGCTGTGAGAGTGAAAGGGAGGAAATATGTGGTTTAACAAACAGGGGGGGCGGGGGGGGGGATTGGAAGAGTTCCTGGCGGGAAAAGAGGGAAATGGGTATTGAGAGATCGATCGGAACCAAATGCACGACGCGCTCATGCACGCTCGCACGCACACGCTCACACTCGCGATCAAAAAGAAACAGTATGTCAGGTTTATATTATGGCCCAAGTAGACATGGTGTGTTCCCTAACTGCTCGGCTCTGATTTATTTTAGTGGTACGATCCGTCTCCCCTCTAAGGAGTATTTTGGCTGTGTTATTTGTTGACCTGGAAACTGTGGTTCCTCTGTGATGCGTGGTATGGGTAAACACACACACACTCATGGACACACACACATGGACACACACAAACTGACATACACACAGACACACAAGTGGACATACACAAAGTGACTTACACACTCGGACACACATATATAAATGAACTCATGAATAAACACACTCTATCTGACCGAATCACACACACACACACCTTGAGATGTGCTGGATGAGTTAAGGGGTGACTGAGGGTAAAGTCATGACATCATGTCTTTGGCCCTCTGGTTTGGCCTCATGGTGCAATGCTAAACATAGCTGAAGAAAATAAACCAATCATCTCCCTTTTCTGCTCTTGTTGTGGTGTTATTTGTGGCTCTTCTTAATCTAAAGCATTTGGACGTTCACACTTTTCTGAGGATTAGGAATCGGGAGAAGAAAATCTTTCCCACCTGCAAACTTTCTTGGCTTCGCGTCCACTTTTATTTGGGGGGGGGCTTCATATTTTTCTTTTTGAAACGTCCCTCCATCTTGCTTTCTTCCTTGTACTGGACTCAAATCCTTTGCTTTCTCTGGCACCTTCATGCATCTCCTTCATCAGAGATCTCCTGCAAACTCTCTCTCTCTCTCTCTCTCTCTCTCTCTCTCTCTCTCTTGCAGTATTTCTCTGTGTCTCTCTCTCTTTCCTCGTTCACACTCTCTGGACGCGTGGCTGAAGTATGAGCTCATGGTCCTTCTGGGTGGCTCTCCTGTTATATGTCACTGTCATCTGCAGCCCTGACAGGGGGGGGGGGCACCCCCTGTCCAAATACACAGGGAACGTCACGATACCCGACCAGCACGTAAACACACATAAACCGTCAAACCCATGGGGCTCTGAGACTGAGATTCAGGGTTCACGGCTTTAATGGGCCACACGGGTGACACACGGGCAGTTTAACCCGGGAGGGAGCGCGGGTGCGCGCGTGTGTTTGTGCGTGTGTGCGGTGTAATTGAATAAAACCTAAATATGACTGAGTGTGCCAGGAAAAGCAAACTGCTCAAAGGGAGCAGGAAGTGCAAGGCAGCCATGAACGTGTGTTGGTTCTGTGTCATCCATCCATGCTCTCGGCATGCAGCGCCTACAGGCTGGGGAACCACTTCGACATCAGCCGCCATCGTCAACATTGCTTTATCTTGAATTGTGTTTTTCAACTAGATGATGGTGTACTGTAAGTTCAGTTGTATCGATTCGAGTAATGGAGGATTTTTGTTGTGGGGATGTTTGCAAAATGTTTTTAAAAAGTTGGAAACGTTGAATTCGTTGGATTGTTAAAATGGTTTCTCCCGTATGGGTTAGTTGGTTATATTGTAGGTCCATTTTATGGTTGTCAAGTATAACATGATTTGATGGGAATTCGAGGTGGCAGTGTCAGTCCCAATGGACACGCACACATGCGTACACTCAAACACACACTCTCAATCTCACATGCACACACACATTTGTGTTTTATTTTTCCAAAAATGCACCAATTTGAAAGTATACACAACACCCTTTGATGTAGCCTACAGTATCCATTACATTTGGAATCCCATAAGTGAGTAATGTTAGACTGTCTTTGCTTCAATAGCTTTATAAGCAAAGTAGGGTGGGCTACTTTGCAGTTCAAGACATAACAAAAAGAATTGTGCAAAGGATCTAGAAACATCAAAACAGGAATCATTCTCATTATGCTCAATAATATTTGATGTCCGGGCTACATATGCATTTGATCATATTGTAACGGCATTGCAGATCAGAAAATGCCACGGTCATCTGCTACTTATTTGGGGGTACAAGGATTGGCAATATAGCCATTTATGAAGGTCTGTTTTGACTGAGGAAAACCTCCTTTGTAACACATGTGAGGGCACCCACACACAGAGAGATAGTGTGTTGTTAGAGTGTAAGTAAGTGATTGATAGTGTGAGCGAGGGAGAATGTACGTGCACATGTGCGATCTTATGTATACTGTACGTGGCCTCTTTCAAAAAACGTTGCAGCGGTAATCAATCAAATGTCGACACGGGGAGTGAAATAAAATAAACTTTATGATGGCGTCACATTCTGACGATTTTCTATGTGCGAGGTGAGGTGAAGGTGTTTCAGTCAAAGAAAAGAGAAATTAATACAGTAAATTGAAGTATGACAGTTTAATACAGCATGTTTTTCCCTGCTTTCAAAGTGCCTCTTCATTTCCTCTGTAAGTGCATATAAATGTGTTGCTGATAATGAGTAAATTGTAGGCTAAATAGACCACTAAAAAGCTTACTTGGATTACAAAAGTCATAAAACCACAAATAGTGCAATTGAACATCAATAGGCCTACTCATGTAATTGCTCAAACAGGAGCAATGCTAATCTGCAAAATAGTAACTTTTTATCGAGACATTTGAATGTTCTTTCAGTAAGATATTATTTCCAAAGGATTCAAATAAACTCATATTAAGCACATCAAAACTCTTAATTAGAAAATAAAGCAGAGTTCGTCGCAAGACGCATGGACACAGGCCTTTTAAATGTCCGTATTCCATCAATGCCGTTTTTGATAGTTTTAGTTAATGTTGGCACCTTAAATTACTTTTACAAATTTAAAATAAATGTTTATTCAAAATACAAATATACCAGAAACCAATCAGAATTATTGTGAAACTAAAGAGGCAGTAGTCTAGAGAAGTGCCTGTAAATCCACTTTATCCACGGTCAATAGTTGGAATATTATTTACCAGGCTGTTGCAAGAGTTTGTTTGAAAAGCTAGAAGTGGTGAAAGGACGTAATTTGTGGTACTCCAAATTCAGGTTCAGGGGATGCGGGGGTTCCATGGAATGAAGCGAGGCTGGAGACAGAAACGGGGAACTGGGAAGCGAAGTCGGAGGCATCGTGAAGCAGTGCGCCTTATACAAACTGTCAAAGGTTAAAGTCTGAGATGAAAGGAACGTCTTTTGGCCAGCATCCGTCCTGGAAAACAGTGATGACAGCGCAGGCAAGATGCTGCTTACCGGAGGTATGCTAGGGGTAGGAGCCGAGTAATTTTTTAATTCAAGGTGGTGGTACTGGTCCACACTGGGTGCTTGGAAACATGGTCCTAGTCCATGCGCTCTGTAGAATGGGAAACTGGGCATCGCGCTGGGGAAAAGCGCGGTGTCCTTTATCATTCCAAATCGGAAATGCTGACGCTTGAAGCGCTTTCTCCGCCGTAGAAAGCTCCCGTTTTCGAACATGTCGGATGACATTGGGTCTAGAGTCCAGTAGTTTCCCTTACCAGGGTTTCCGGGCTCCCGAGGCATTTTGACAAAGCAGTCGTTGAGGGACAGGTTATGGCGAATGGAGTTTTGCCACGCCGGGAACTTTTCTCGGTAATAGGAAAAACGGTGACTGATAAAATCGCATATCTCGCTGAGCGTAAGGCGCTTTTTCGGACTTTGAAGGATTGCCATGGTGATAAGAGCAATGTAGGAGTATGGGGGCTTGACACAAGCCGCATTTCGTCCTGTTCCTGACAAACACTTGAGGTGAGAGCTTCCACTGGCTTCCACGTCCTCACCAGTTTGTATTTGAGAAGGGAGCTCAGAGCGTTGCTCCAAATCGGGCACCAGTGCGTAATCCTGATTTTGTGCATCTTTTCGACCGTCTCCCTCCACGTCGATTTCGGGCTCCATTAGATCTCTGTCCAAAGTCATAATCTTCCAATGGGTCCGGTGCCACCTGCACCAAGCAAGGGGCAAGATGAGTGCCTGAGGTCCACGCGCAGATGCCCGCACACGACGCGCTGCCTTTTCGCTTTTCATTCACAAAAAAAGAAAACACAGCTGCTCCAAGAATGCCTTTTCACCCTCCTTCATTCATCCCCTCCTTCTTGCAAAATAGCCTACCCCCCTAAGACTAAAACAAACATCACTGTCATGAAAGATGTACATATTCATGTATGATAATCACAGTTTTAAAGTTGGGGTTTATTTTGAACCCTGGAGCGCCTGACAAAAGACGCGCTGTAGGCTACACGAGCCTTCCTTAATTAATTAATGAATTAATGTAATTTTCCGATTCGTCCATTTGCTTCAACGTCGCAGTTAAGAGTTAAGCACGAGCAAAAAGAATACGACAACTTTAATTGTGTTATAAATTATGGCAGTCAATCCTACTATCAGCCTAGTCATGTTATTTCATAATATATTTACATAAAGTAGCCTAATAAGCTATATGCCTATATACACCATCCATTAACTAAGTATCATTTGGGCTAGGCCTACATAGAAATACCAAAAATTATCAATAAAGAAATCGGAGTAAGGAATAAAAAATAGAAAACGTTTTTTAAAAGAAATCTGCACTCATCCAGAAAGAATCAATAAAGGAAATTCAAGGTTAATCCATACAGTTAAAATGGAGGCGTATGGCATTCATTTACACTTAGATTGTGCTGAATATTTTTAATAGACCAGTGATTTCAATAGCCACATTTCAAGAGCTTGCTGTCATACATTTGGTATGTATTTGGCATAAGGGTGGCCTTGCAGAGCGATATAGTTGGAAACTATCATTTCGAAAAGGATTTCGCAGTTCTCAGTTTAAAAACGGTTACATCCGATGGGGTTATCATTTCAGACGCACGGGTGGAACGCACTGAATCCAGCTAAACTGGAATTCTTCAGCTTCAAAACTGTTTAATTTAAACATGCATGTTATGTTGTGTAGGCTTTTGTAAAACATTTTGTGACACACACACACACAATCCTATCAAATAAAGACGAAAACAAATCAGATAAGATGATTTAATAAGAGTTTTATAAATCCTTACTCCACCACTGTTCTTTTTGTTTTTACCTCCAGACATAGACCAGCTAAATTATCGCTATTTTGAGGTATAGTTTCAGACAGAAAATAATAACAAGAACTGCCCCAACACATCATTCAGAAAAGGAGGAAAAACAGCACAAATATAAAAGACAACAAATACAAAGCAATATATAACTTAATTCAACTCGAAATCTTTACTTGAAAGTTTACATTTCTAACTTAAACAACTAGATACCAACATTAATTTAACTTGTATCTAACAGCTGGACAGTATGTCATTTAAGGCAATGCTGTTACAGTTCTGTGTATGACTGGCAGTTTATTGTTAGAAGTTCTGTCCAGAATGAACACCCCAGCTTCTTGCCTGTAGAGTATAAGAACCTTATGGAAAAGAGTTCCATAGAAAGAAAAAAAACGTTGCCAGTATTGTCTTTTATATTTGTATTTTATAGTTAGAATTTTAGGACATTTTTGTTGTTTATTCATTTATGTGTAGACCCAGAGCAAGATATATGATAAGTGCTAATAAATAAGACAATTTAGTGCAGAGTTCGAGTATTTTTCAGAGGTAGTACGTGTGTATTTATGCTACAGCACAGTGCATAGTGTGTTATCTACAACCAGGCAGCAAACCAACAGTGCGACTTGGAGGGCAGCTCACAGGAAGTGACGTGACAGGCTAACATGACTCAAAGGGGACCGACCAAAGAGCCGCAGAGCCTGTCGGCATGGCCACGTACCACAAGGGAAGGGGCTAGCTTATTACTGAGTGCCCGCAGTCGTCCACGATAGCGCCATCGGGCGTGGCGTCTCGTTTTTCCCATCGAGCACGTCGTCGGTTGGGCTACCAGGCCGGGTGCTTGCGGTGGGACGAGGCCAGCCGGAGGAGGTCGCCACACTTGAAGCAGCGCGTGTTGGAGTGGCCCTCTTTCCTGGGGATGTGCCAGCACTGTGTGCAACGCACTCTGTACTTCTTATACCTGGCAAGGTGGACATGGCAGCGAGGGCAAAAAACAGCAGCGGCATATTTATTCCTCGTTTAGGAGAGGAAATGATCACGTGTTATGGCTTGTAATGTCAGCGGTGAGGTCGCTGTTCCAAACCACAACAATTCACAAGATGGAAGTAGAACTTGTTTTTTTTTTGTTTTTTTTCAGCCGGCCCACCTTATTCCACAAGCGTTACACAAGGGGGTCCCATCCTCGGCGTCTCTCCACAAGGGGGTCTTCTTGGTGCGGCAGGAAGCACACATCTTGTTCTCTGATTGGAGGAGAGGAGGGTTTAATCAGCGTTTTCAGACATTGTTCTGAAGGCCTCACCTTATCCTTTGTTGACATAGTCATCCTTCAAGTCTCCTGAATATGGGCGGTGTATATATACACACTACTGTGCTGTTACCCAAACGAACATACAATTACATGTTTCAATGCCCCCCCCCTTTCGCTCTCTTCCCACCTCTCTCGCCCTCCCGTCTTTTTTTCTCCTCTCTCTCAACCCCTTTTACAGCAGCCGTTTGTTGCTCATGTTCGTGTTAACAGTGTTTACCCAGCAGTTTCCCCAAAATAACCCTCTGAAAAAAAGGAACAAAAAAAAATCCACCATCAAATATATTCCACCTGTCCCATGGGTCAAGGACGCTGCTATTTTGTGCTGCTGTGCTGCCCTCTGCTGGGAGAGGAGAGGTACTCACTGTGGAGGCTGGTGGAAGGATCGCTCTCCTCGTCAGAACTGCTGGTCCTCAAGGAGCTCTGGGACGACCTTGACCTGACTCTCGACTTCCGGACGCTTTTGGAGAGCTCGTCACTGGGAAAGAATGCAGTAGCGTAAACTAGGACAGTGGGATAACCAGTAGGATACGGGGCCTTTTTTTTTATATGCAGAAAGAAACAAGAGTTGTTGTGTGACGATGCACTGTTGTGCTGTGTGACACCAAGATTAAAACGCCAATTTTATTGATTACCAATTACTTTATTGATTATCAAATATGTGTCTCCTCTGATCAATTTTGGCTATGACTTTGGATTCACAAACACGTATGGAAAAATGTTTACACCGTCTCTTGTACCCGTGAGGAGAATAGCATCGTGTGTAAAGTTATGTCGTGGCCCTACCTGTATTTGGAGGTTATCAGAAGCCGACACTGCTCCTTGTTGTCGTCCACCTCGGTGTGTATCCGGAAGGTCACGCCCTGAACGCCCCCGCCGCGCACGTCAACGCTGCGGGTAGGACAGGGCTGTTTCCTGGGGGTCTTGGTCCTCCACTGGGTCACAGACGAGGCAGACCGCTCGAGGGTTGGGCCCTTCTGCTTGGAACCTTCTTCGGCCTCCGGTTCTGAGGCGGCTGGACGGCCATTTTGGCTCAATGCCGAGTCTTCGGCTTGCCCGGTTTCACCGCTCAATATGAGCGATAGGGCTTGCGAGGAGCTCTGGGGCTGATTCACGCCGTCCTGGGGGTCAAAGGTGACGCAGAGGTTGGAGTCGAAGTCCAGTGTCAATGCTGAGCTCGATGCCAGGTACGCCATGGTGGTTGCCGAGGGTCGTGCTGGATACAGGTGTTCTTCTTCGGCTGACCAACACGGCAGCTGTTGATGCTGTGGTACAGGGATATCATCGGGTGCAGGTGAACCATGTTGGAGTGCTAAAACACTTCCAGAGCAAGGCTCCTTTAATATGTCCTTCTCAACCGAGGCATCCTCCTCCTTCTCCTCCTCCTCCTCCTCCTCTTCCTTTTCGGCGCCGAGGCTTACGCGCGCCCATGCATCTCCGAAACCGGAACTGCCCACGTCTCCACATGTGACACTGACGAATGCCTGCGATGGAACAGACTGGTCTGTTATCGAGTTCTTGGGTGAACGCCGCTGCTCCTCAGCCTCCGCTCTGCTGCTCATGCCACTTTCCTTCATGTCACCCATCTGGTCGCTGGACCTGATACAGGCGGCTACCTCTCTCGCCGTGTCAAAAGGATAGACAAGGCCTACACCGGTGCTCACGCGTCCCAGATTGGACCCTAGGGCTGCGGCGTAGGAGGGAGAAAACGCGGGGCCTAAGCTTGGGTCGTCTTCCTCTCGGTCGCTCGAATGGAGGAGCCTCTCGCACTGGAGGTTGATGAGACTCATGACCTCCCAGGGACTGCTGCACCGAGCGCTGGACTGAGAGGACTCGGAGCAGGTGGATGTGCATGGAGAGTCATTCTCCCGCTGGTTCTGGTTGCACTTAAGGAAGGAAATGGCTTGAAGAGGGGGCTTATGGGAAACGGAGTTATGCTTAGGTTCTCCGCCGGGTCTAGTTGAAGACTTGGAGTCAAAGCAGCTGTCGGGGGCAGGGCGGGCTAGCATGGTAGCCTCCTGGAGGAGGTAGAGGATGGTGGACTGGGTCACCTTGTTGGTGGACTGGGTCACCTGGTTGGTGGACTGGGTCACCTGGTTGGGGTTCTGGGGTTCTGGGTCCTCCGTTGTACTGGCTGCTTGAGGTCTGATGGATGGTAGCTCTGCTCCTAAGCTCATGTTTATGTGTCTGTCCCAAAGAAAGAGAAATAAATTATGAAAGTGTGCTGTATCCTTGATTGTAAATGGTACCAATAGATGTTTTATTTAAATATGTAACTGTGTAATATGTAAGTTGTAACCCATCAGACTAAAAATGTGCCTTGTCTTTGAGGTATTTCAACCCTTAAAGCTGGTATTGGTAGACCCCCCCCCCCCCCCCCACCAACAATTATGAAAATAGTATCGTGAAAATACTGAAGAACATCAAAAGACAGCCATAAAACAGAACTCACAGCGGTCGTGTTGAAATGTATAAATATTTTTCCTCAGTCACAATGTAATAACTTGAATCCAGAAATGTCTTGGCAGCTCTGATGGCTTGTCTCGAGCTAGCGCCAAGCTTCAACAGATGCTCGCGCTACTCAGGCTGGGGCCATCAGATTTGACCTTCTTTCGTGCGTGGCGTGATGACAATTTTAACCAGAATTACAAACTCACAACGATAATACAGTACGTCAACCTAAATCGATCTTTTCAGGCACAACTGCAACGATGAACTGGCATGGGGATTTAACTTTACGTCAACATGGTCGGAATGATCGCCCGTCTAGATCATTTGGAACGTAATGAGCAGTAGGAAAGATGATCCTCTTCACTAATGGAACACATTATTGCGATTTATAGCAGTGAGGCTTACCTGTGGTTTCTTCATTCAGTGAATGTATTCTTCCGTGCTCAATTCATGTCACGTTTTGACAATTGTTTTGGGCCTACAGGAAACATAGGACAACATAACTACAGGTGCTTTTGATGTCATTAATTAGTCTGATAAGCGTTTGGAACAGATAAAAGTTCTGACTGAAATACATTCTTGTTTCTTAAGGCTCACTTTGCCCGTGAGGGTCACCTGTCGAAGGTCTTGGTATTTGCAATTCGTCAACGTATATATGGATCACACCATATTGTTGTATGTACCAAACGTGTGTAGTTAGTGCTATTGATCATTTGTCTTGAGACAATTACACAGCATATTGTTAGTGCAGTTTTTCTTGTCGCAGTTTGCAGACAACTAGTCGTTGTCAAGATGGAAACTAACATTGTTTTCCTCGTGTCTTACATCCTCTTTAGCCCCATGATAGAAAACATGCGTGGGACACAATTATTTTCAAAACGAGTTTTAATGCTCATCAAATGATTTTCCAATGAAACATATATTACATACATTTGTGCGCATGTGACACTTACAGTACAAGTGCAGACTAGTTATTGGTAAAAACGTTCCAAGATCTCATGGATTCATCTGCTGAACCAGCAGTCCAGTCTATATGTCACTTTCTTTCCTAGCACGCCTGACTCAGATTAGATAATTAGCCTATTTGTGGAATCAAGCAAGCTAGTGAGAAGTGACAATAATTGGCTACTGCAAATTAAGGGGTGGATTGGCTTCACGAAAGAAAAGAAAAAAAACCTTGGAGGTTGAAAAATGGATGAATACAGCTCTGACTGGTAGCTTTTTTTTACAACTCGGGAAGTTGAATGTTAAGGCAAAAACATGATCAAGATTGATGTGGGCAAGACATGTAAAATAACTTGTCAGAGAAACAACACCGAAGGTTCCTCTGTCAGTTTATTCAACAATATTTGATGAGAGATCAACTCTTTTAGCTCCAATCTATACTAATGTTCCTTCAGCAGCTCAAACTCAAAGCATACCACTTGTAGTATGGGTTAAGGTTAATGGTTGCGGATGGCTTTATGGCGGAAGGGGATAATCTGTGTCAATATGAAAATAATAGAAACCTTGACAAGTCACTTCCCTCACCCTCGCAAACCTCTCACATGAGCAAACTAGGAACAAATATGATGCAACGGTAATACAATGGAAGCTGTATGTTGGTAATACTGCGACAAGTGAGTATTGATAGGTTACCACGTGACCATCCATACTATTTGGAGGCTTTTGTTCAGAAAATAATTGTGCGTATATGACCTTTTGTAAATTAGTTGTAACATGGAATGTTCCATTCAAGGACACTGTGGCCCTACCAAATAAATGCTTCTTGAATTGATGCAATAACATAATATCAAATGACTATTATACATTGAGGACCTATCCAAGAACAACAGTGTGTGTGACTGAATAGTTTGAGTTGACGTATCAATCCTGGCCCGAGAATGACACAGTTACATAAACACTGAAAACCAGTCAATATTTTCCCCATATAGCAGCTGCTAACCATGGACACCCAACTGGACAATGGACATCATGAATGTGAGCCCAATGACTCCACACTTCAGATTTGTTTTAGTGATTCTCTGATCTAGGCCTTTGCATAGGTCTGTTATATTGTCTGGCATGCGGTCCTGTCGTTAGTAAACTAGGAGTTTCTTTAGAGGTCCACTAGAGGGAGATGCTATAAGTGCTTCTCTATCCCAGCCGGGCAACCCTCCATCCCTGGCCACCCACGGGCCGCAAAGTACACCCAAGATGGCCGACTGCACCCCCCTCCCTCTCTTCCTTTTCCCTCCAGCAGAAGACGGCGGCTGTGGTGGGGAGATCCCTCCCTCGGTCCTCAGTGTGGTTTGGGAACGTGGCCGTCCACATAGAAGTTTCTGGTGACCTTGGGCAGGGTGAGCTCGATGCCTTCCAGCTCTTGGGTGAGGACGATCTGGCATCCCAGACGAGAGTTCTCCTGGAGCAGGGGAGCCATGTCGAGCATGTCATCCTCGCTGGGAGGGATGAGAGGACCAGAGGATGAGCTCCAGCGATCAAGTGTTGTAAGATACTGTGTTGTATTTGGATGACTACCCCATCAGATTGAAATGGAGAAAGATCCCCATTTTCAGGTGTGTGGTATTTTGATGACCGTTTGGTTAGCAAAGTGTGCTGTGTCATGTGATCAGGCCATACCTTTCCTCAGGCTCCGGTAGCTTTTCACAGTGGTCTCCACTCACATAGACGTGACACGTTGAACAAGCTAGAGATGCCTCACAAGCACCTAACACAGAGACAAGAACCAAGACATAATGATCATTTTAGGGAGATGTATTTGGGGTTGAATTTAAATTTACATTTTTGGGATTAGTTTCCTGGCTGTGTGTGTATCGCATGTCCGTTTCTGTCTCTACTAAATGTATGTTTCTATAATTACAGGTTGTTAATGAAGACGCCTTGGTCTCAAAGTTTTTGGTATATTTGAAGTCCTGAAATTAAATGATTACTGCATAGATTTCTGTGTTGAAGTTTATGGAAAGATGATTATATATTCTCTGTCTTCTCACCTTCCAGTTCTATACCATGCTTGTGAGCCAGGTAAAGGACATTGTCCCCAACCTTCGCCTTCACTGGAATCCTCTGTCCAGACCGGTCTATATACACCACGTTGACCCTGAAGAACAGATAAGTTAGTTGGGGTGAAGGGTCAGAGAAAGATTTAGCAGTCCACAAAGTAAGGTGGGGTTAACTTACTTTTTAACTGTTTAAATTACCGTGAATTTAGACAGTTCTGAAGTGAATTAACGTATTCCTACTGAAGGTTGTGGGGAAAAAGTAGCATATGCTGAATTGTAAAATGTCGCCTATAGGCTATCTGTAAAGGTCGCACTTACACATCGTCAGGGTCTTCCGCGTTAGTCCTCCCCTCGTCGTGGTACAATCCTGTTCGGCAATAAAACACAACATACTATTTTACATTCCCAAATCATTCCAATAAATAGTAGAAACTAATTTCAGCTCACCACTGGGTTGCAGCTTGTTGCACAAGCAGTCACAACACTATCTTAGGATGAATGATTTGATTTGATTTGGATGATATCATGATCTTTAAGGAATGCACAGCGAATTATTGCGCAGACTACCTTCCTGGATCCTAACCTGGATCTGTTTACTTGCATATAGCGACTATGTTTGTAGTCGTAGCTAATGACGTACTGAAGCAACTCACCATTAGAGGTCTGTAAGTGTCGGTTCAACGTCCGAAAACGATCAACAGTTCCTCCTCTCGACACACTAGAAATGCCACTCGTGCAAGTATTTAACCTGTTAAAAGGACATTTGCTACAGTCTGGTATAACTCTAGAAAGTCTCAAAGTCAGTCCCACGCTCGACCGGACTGCAGCGGTGGCCGCCATGATAGTGTTTTGGTCACGTGAGTGAAAACAGCCAATAGTAAGTAGTGATGACATTCTTCTACTTTTTTAGCAGCAGAGGACGCCACTGTAGCATAAATAAGCAGACTTGTGTGTAAGTGTAATTTTTATTTAGTCCATATGTTTTGTCACAAGCCGTCTGGTTTAGAATACGAACCAGAATCGAAATGCGTATTTAAATGTATTCTCTTTTATATTCCTCCATGTTTCATGCATTTAACAGAGATATGCCTTAACATCTATAATGCAGTTCGTAGAAAGTAGGGGAGACAGTTTGTTTGTTTGTGCAGTTAGAACTATCTGACGCAAGCAAGCATCAAAGGGTACTGTGTACCGCTGAGGTCACTAGAGCATGCAGTAGAGCGGCGATGTTATGACTGTGAGAGCCAGTCATAACCCCCCACCCCTTGCCCCCCTTTTAGTACTCCCAGATTTACCTCTACAAACGTAAAGGGCCAGCAGGAAGCAGTGAAGGTACTGAGTGCTGTGACTTTTATGGCTATAAAACTTTTACACTGTAACATGCCTTCGACATTTGAGATGAGATATGCGGCCGTAAAAAAGACAGCCGTCTGTGATACAGTATGAGTACTGTACCTTTATAGTGTCCTATAATGTTCTGAGCTTTGCCCCAAGTCAGTCCTAACTCCAGACTAACAACAGGGTACCAAGCCCAATATGGCTGTATAGTGTTCCTCCTCCATAAAACATTATAGGGTTCATTCTTGCCCATATACAGTATGTATCTCAAAGGAGGGTCTTTAGTGAGTCAAGGCCTTCCTGGCCTAAGGGTGGGTCTGGGGGACAGCATCACTCCTGGTAATCCCACTCAACCATCCACCCGCACAACATAAACACACACCTTGTCAGTTAAAATGTGTGAGTGGCTAGGGAGCGTCTACCTGTCTGGTGATTCCATTTAGGACATGGAAATGCCCCCGTTGGATCCTCAAGTCTCCTGGCCTACAGTCGTCAGCTGCTGTGTGTGTGTGTGTGTGTGTGTGAGTGTGTGTGTGTGAGTGAGTGTGTGGTTAGTGGAAGATATCTCATGCATGGTTTGGAAATGAAGTAGCCTCGAGCTGTTTCTCCACCCTGTATTTTCTCGTGCTGCAACTTGAGAGGATGTGTGTGTGTGTGGTTATCATGCATGATCTGATCGGAATGATTTGAATGGGTGGACAAAGTCAGACTGCCCTTTCTGATGAGAAGGCAATTTAAGTCACATAGTGGAGGTTCCCATCCTCATATAGGGCCTACACCTAATTATTTTGTTGCACATTATATACCTCAACATGACACCACACACACATACTGTCCTCGAATCCCCTCCCCCTCAGTTTGATCTTAGGGTGTACCTATGCCCCCAGTAATACAGGGACGAGCCCACTAATTAAGCCGTCACACTCTATTAAAACTCCTTCCAGAATCTGTGCTGTATCTGGGGTTAAGGCTGTGCTTCATTTCAGCCAGGGTAGTGTATCAAGACATATCCTATAAAAGCATACCACAGTAGGCTAGTGTGTGTGTTTGTGTGTGCACCGCTTTCATTTCTGACCACAGGAATGCTGAGCCGTTGTGTTACGAGATTGCTTCATCCTGCGTTCTTCGTAATGTGATGTTTGAAACAAACCTTTAGATGGTGTATCGAAAGAAGGACAAGTTTGAACGCATCAGACAACTGAATATAATCATCCATCCCCTTTATCCTCTTAGTTTGAAGTTTGTGCTCCTAGTTTTGCAAGACATATTGTAACTTTGTTCTCTATCAGATGACAAAACTTGGCAGTAACTCATCAATAACAGGTTACAGTGTTACAGGTTTAGTCATTTAGCAGACGCTCTTATCCAGAGCGACTTACAGTAAGTACAGGGACATTCCCCCGAGGCAAGTAGGGTGAAGTGCCTTGCCCAAGGACACAACGTCATTTGACACAGCCAGGAATCGAACCGACAACCTTCAGATTACTAGCCCGATTCCCTAACCGCTCAGCCACCTGACTCCCTGCCCTGCCCTGCCTGACTCCTACACTTCGATCCCACAGCGACGAAAAAGAAAGGAGAAGATGCTAAAGATGATCTGGATGACCTTGGATGACTGTTTTTTTTTAATGTTCTTTTAACCCTTGTGTTATCTTCGGGTCATTCTGACCCATCAGCCGTGTGACCCACCGTCGTATTGCGACAAATTTACCTCATACAAAAACAAAGTGAAGCATTTTCTTTTAACCATTGGGCTGTCTCAGACCCCCCACATTGCAAAGGTTAAAAGAAAATTATTTTTATTAGTTTTTGTATTGGGTAAAACTGGGTAAACACAATGATGGTTCGTTATGAACCTTTGGGTCATGTGACCCGAAGGCAGCACAAGGGTTAATGTGTGTCTATGTGTTCTGTGCGGAGGACATTCATATTTTCAAAGTCCAGGTCTAAGAAGTAACTATCTGCAGAAAACTGTCTGGAACCCAAATGTCTTCAGCATTGAAACAGCAGGAACAGACACCTTGGGGAACGTCCCTTAATCATTTTGGCGATGGATTCTTTGGTTCCACAACAAACGTGTGCTGTGAGTTGTTGCAGTAACGGACGTTTTTGCCATGTCAACATGTCACAGCTCATGTCACAAACCTTCGGGATTGTTGTTTGTTTTTGTTTGCGGCTGGGTTTGAGGTTTTAGGGTTCGGGTGTCGCTGTCGAGTGTTTGGTGTCTGCTGCCGCCATCCGACCTGGTGATCGACAGGTTCGACCCGTGACTGTTGACCTTTGAACTCAGATGAAGGAAAGTGAAAGGGCGTAGAAAGAGAGAGGCTGCAGAAAGGGGTCACCGCCTTACTGGGATGTGAGGGATCATGTCGACAAGCTAAACACGCCAAGGAAGTCGTAGCTCTAATCCAATGTTGTTTTATTAGATGCTCTGGGGCAAAATCAATTACAATGTTTTGGTTTTAGTATTTAAAATATACCATAAATATGATGTAATCCAACTAAGAAATATAAGTTTGTGGTTAAAGTAATGGCTTGCTAAAACCACACATTACACCTTTAGACACCTTTTTTCTTGAAGCTTGTATTCACTTGAAGTGAAGCTGTATTCACTTGAAGTGAAGCTATATTCACTTACCACAACCTTTATATGAACCCAGAACGACTATCAATAGACACATGCACTGAATGCCCTAGCTAATGCCCTGTCTCCATCACTCAAACCTACAGTTCTGTAAACCTGACACGGTACAATGACCTGTCAATCATCTGTTTTGCCTGGGAGACGGAACCCAACGGCACCCTGGGAGTATCCCACCATGGGCCCGCCCCCGGGCGCTCTCCCCCGTTGTCATGACAGCCGGGTGATTGATGCCATCTCTGGGGAATGGCGAGCGACTGGAGGCATCTTCTCGGCGTTGACAGGTTGGGATGACTGTGAGGGGATGGGCAGAGAGGGGGGGGGGGGGGGGCGGTAGGGGGGGGGAGAGAACTGGGAGACGGGGGGAGGAGGAAGAGTAAAAGATGGTGGAAGTTACGTTCGTGAGTCCTGTCTCCGTTTGCTTAGGAGCCGTCGGCTGACCCCGGTCAACCTTTTTTGAGCTCCAGACTGATGCACTGTGGGACACTGGAGGAAAATGCACCTCCTGGGAGCGAGAGGTGTTAACTAGATGATGAACAGGCTAGTGTTTCGCTCCATATGCAGCCTTAGACTGAACACATGTGGCTGCACGTTGGGTTGCTGAGAATGACTGAAACTGAGAATGACTAAAACGACTGAAAGGCAACATGGCCATTGGAAGGTCCACATTTCTGTTGTGTTCTAGTGTTCTGTAAAGGCTCAGAGAGGAGCTGTTCAGGGAGCAGCCTGGCCATTCAGAAGATGGCACGCTGATGCATGCATGTGTTCAATCCTGACCCATGACTGATTCATTTTCCCATTGCTGCAGCTTTATACCAGCTTTTTTGCTTTTTTTTTTACAACTGACAGAAGTGAACTGACCACTAACATTCTTTCAACCTCCAAGCCACATTGTATCCTGGAGGGGGGGGGGGGGGGGTGGGGGGCGGCGATCGTCAAGGTCGACACAGACACACACACACAGCTAAACCAACACACCAGCGGGACCACTTTTGCCAACTTGGCAACCCCAAAAAATTGTCCAGCAAACCGACTAACCTCGCTCGCATGCGTTCTGCACGTGTGCGGTCCATTCTTCCTCTTTTCATCTCTTTTCTTTGCTCCCTTTCCCTCTTTTTATCTGTTTGCCCAGTTCTCTGTGGATTAGGCCCCTGTTTCTCTGTCCAACCCACAGTCAGGTCTCAGGCTCCAGTCTCTAAAGGGCAGGCATGCCAGGGTGAACAAAAGAACAATTCAAAGGCAACAACACAAAGAAGGAAAACTTTGGTCAAAGTTGCATGTTATTGTGGTTAAAAGAACATGCTAACTTCCTTCATTTGATTTGGGGGGCTTCTACTTTCCTTTTTAAATAAGGGTGGTTAAAATCGAGGGTGATTTTAGAAAAATAAATCACCCTTGATCGTTTCCTTTTATGGTGCAAAGTTGGCGTGCTACAGTTATTGATTTGGAGTTGGGAAGGGATACGTGTTCATATCTCTTTGTTTTAACCTCGACAAACTGAGCCAGAGATAAGATGATTCGTATTGAGGCTCCAACACTGAGGTCAATGTTGACCAAGTCAGAGTCAATACATCTCTTCTGCTTATCCTGGCTCTCTCTCTCTCTCTCTCTCTCTCTCTCTCTCTCTCTCTCTCTCTCTCTCTCTCTCTCTCTCTCTCTCTCTCTCTCTCTCTCTCTCTCTCTCTCTCTCTCTCTCTCTCTCTCTCTCTCTCTCTCTCTCTCTCCCTCACACTTTTCCACTCTCACCCACTCTCCTTCCTCGGTCTTTGGCACTCATCCACCCTACCATTCGAGCAAAACAAAAAACAAAGGAATTGTTTAATGAATTTGACCGATAACTCCAGGCCAGATGCACTGTGATGCTTTTCTATGAGACTTCTGGGAACATGTACAAAGATAGCCAGGCAAAACAATCTTATCAGCACTGTTTGAGGTGAATATGGTGAACATCTCTTGGGAAAGTTACGATGTGTTATGGTCACTTCTAGTTTTATTACATATTATATAACTTGTGGACAGGCTAAGTTGACTAGGTCAATAAATTACACAAAAATGTCAATGTTCCCTTCCGTTACCGGTTAGATCCTGATTGTAATATATTCGGAGCAAAAGTCTGTATAAAAGGCAGCCTTACCATCTACACGGTTCTGTCTATTGTGTCTGAGTTGTAGACTGTGGAACCGTGGTGGAACGTGTGCACAGTGGTGTTCCTACCTGTGCATTGTTCTGTTCTGGTGCTCTGGACCTTATCTCATCCTGTCCTGGGAGATAAGAGAGAGAGCTGAGACAGGACATGACCTGTCCTTACACACACACACACACACACACACACACACACACACACACACACACACACACAGACAGGCAGATAAACACACACACACACACACAGACAGGCAGATAAACACACACATACACACACACACACACACACAGATAAACACACACATACACACACACACACACACACACACAGATAAACACACACACGCACACAGAGATTAACACACACACAGACAGACAAATAAACACACACACAGACACACACATACACAGATAAACACACACACACAGATAAACACACCTACGCACACACAGATTAACACACACACACACTTCTTCCATAGCAGACACACACACAGAAGCGCACACACAGTCAAGCCCTAGCAGACACACAGATAAAGACACACACAAACATAAACACCGGCTTTGGGATTAAGATGCAGTGTGTGCTGTCTCTGTCCTGAAAACCCGACATCTTCTCCTAACATTGAAGATCTGATTAAGTGTTTCTAATTAAATGAACACAATCCTAAAGCAAATTGACAGGAGCACCTAAATGTGGACCCGGGCCCATTCAGCAGAAGTGTAGGAGTTGGATCAACAGAAGAGCACGGCTGAATCTTTGTTTTGAACTAGATTTTATCCTCTACATGTCGATCAGATTTGAAGTCTGCCTCCAGTACGTCTGTCTGCCAGCTCTGCGACAGCCCAAGCCTTGAGAGAAGCTTAGTCTCACTTCAAACTGTGTAAACGTACTATCACGATTCAAGGATCTGCCCAAATCACTGAAGACAAAGCCTTGGTTTTGTGGTGCAGTACAGTTGGGAGTGTCTGTGTGTGTGCGTGTCTGTGTGTGTGTATTGTAGAAAAGGGAGATATTTGGCGTTTTCTGGGGGTTTTGAGCAGACGAGAGGGGGAGGAAGGCAGATTTATAAGATACTAAGAACCGAACGTATGCAGGAGAACCAGGTTTAGCTGGGCCAAAGCAGACCGATCCAGACCACACAGAACCCATGAAAAGTCTGGCTCGGTCCCAACACACTGTACCTCTGTGATTTCCAAAAAATAGACTTTTCCTGAGCAAAGGGATGTATGGATGAATAAGAACTGTGCATGCATTGTGTTCCTGACAGTTAAGTATGGCATGGTAGAATATGCATGCATTGGCACTGCAAATATGTCATTCTTCCCCGGTTGTGACTGTCAATACTGCACAATAAAAGACTATGTTACAAAAATGCTTAGTAAACGGACTGCATGTAAATGGACCACAAACAATGACATGCAGTGTCTGAATATACTCATTGTAGATAATGTTGAGACTGTAACTATCATTCTCACACACGGCATCTCCAGGACATTGTTTATGATGACCATAACAACAGTGATCATTTTTTATGAATCATCATTATTGGTATTAATGCTGTTGATCAGCACGAGAGTAAACTGGGTGGAGAAACAGCTAGGAGCTACTGCATTTCCAAGCTATGCATGTAACCCCTTCCACCTACCACACACCCACACACAAGCTGCACTGAGACAGGAAGATGTTGATAAGCTTGTTGCAGCAGCGGTTGAACTGCCCGCTGTGTCTTCCTGGAAGAGGGTGGTTGTGGGCCGTGTGGCCAAGCCCTGGGGGGTGTATCAGTCGCTGGCTCCCTCCTGTCTCATGCCACCCCACTTCAGTGAGATACGACTGTCGGGTTTCCTTTTGGAAACCCCATCTAGAGACACACACATACACACACACAGAGGACTGTAGAAACACACACAGGCCACAAATGCTGATGCACACATACTATGCACACACTCATATAAGCACCCGCATTCACACACAAACTCACACACACAAAGAAATGCAGTATCTACAATAAAGTACAGAGAAGCATCAACTGAGTCATTTCGTGTCAGCCTTTTACGGCTACTAATAAGAGTTTTCCATCGTCTTGTTTCACACACAATCCCTTCTTTGGGTTCTACCCGACTCTCACTCTGTAATCCTCATAAACGTCTCACAGCAGGCAGCTCAGACGGTGACGCGGTACGAACAGGTGTGTGTGTGTGAGGTAGGACTCCCAGACCAGACTGTGCCGACTGCTACTGTGTAACACAGCCAGACAGAGCAAGAGCACAACACAGGCTTAGTCACCGACATACCAAGACACCCACACACACACACCCATGTTCAGGTGTAGACACACACCCAAATGGATATTTTCTCACATGTATTGTTTTTCTCTCTCTTCTCTCTCTGCCCCACAGACACACACACACACACACACAGAGACACACACATGAGGTCTCCTAGAATTATTCTGGTGTCACAGGTGTCGTCTCGTCGCTCGTCAGTACATGTTTCCAGCCCCTCTGGCCCTCACCGGTGTTCGAACCCGGGGTACTCCTGACTCAGGCACACAAACACCACTTCGGCCAGTTACGTCACCGAAAAGCTACCTTTTCGATGGCACAGGTGGGTGGTATTTCCACTAAGGAGTGAGTTTAGCCAATTCAACTCAAAGGCACTCACATACTAACCTCATCCTTTCCTTCTTGTCTACAACACTACATTTACATTTATGCATTTAGCAGACGCTTTTATCCAAAGCGACTTCCAAGAGAGAGCTTTACAAAAGTGCATAGGTCACTGATCATAACAACGAGATAGCCCCAAACATTGCGGGTAGCCAAACATGATGCATACATTGTGAAAACCAAGTAAGTCCCAAAGGGAAGAACAAAAACCCGATCTCAGGGTACGCGAAGCCATAGACACACACACACACAGACAAACACAACCAAATTGATTCTTCATCAACTGATAGAAAGATGAGTGCCAGAATTCTGATTGCTCAAAACAAACAAAGCCCCAAAAAGCCATCTGGCGTTGTGGTTTTTAATTAACTTGTAACCCGACAGCATCGGGTTTGATCCGGCCCGTCGTCTGGGCTGGCATAGCTGGAAGGAGAAGGAGCTCTGCATTCCACAGAGATAGAAGATATACAATTATGTCATCTCCACAAGTTCGGCCTCAATTCAAAACCCACATCCACACAATCTCATTGTACTCTATACCACGACAGTTTTGTCCGTTTTAGCTTCCTTCATTTATGACTTGATGTCGTTTAGCACAATGCCACACACCTCAGCCTGTTCTGTAGGGTCTGGGAATGTTGTAAGTACCGTTCTGGGGTTTGGGGAAGAAGCTTAACGGAATTGCTCGACTCTTGTTCCCTGTTCAGCTAGTCGGCGTCCGGGATCACATTCCCAACAAACCTGGCACCTTGCCACCCAATGCCCACCCTTGTGACTTTCCATTGACCTTCCAGCTTTCCAAGTTGAGAGAGAAAATGTGTTGTCTCACAAAGTAAATCCGTTTTCTCCAATAGGATGCAACCGACAGATTAAAAAAGAAGATTTTTTCTGGCCATTTTTTTATGAAGCATTTCTTTTGACGTCATGTTTTCCCTCCCAGAAAACCAAGTTCTTTGGTTGAGGGTAATGCTTCTCTCAGGATAAACACAGTGTGTGGATGTAAGTGTAGATGGGTGGGCAGCAAGTGTAGATGGGTGGGCAGCATGTGTGTGTGTGTCTGCAGGGAAACGTGACCAGTGTATATATATAGTGGTTCACTTTCCGAACTGGGACCCCTATGATAACAATAATAAAATTGCTGACGGTGAGAGCTGAAGTTTGAAATCTCTGTCAAGTCTGAAGGCAGTGAAAATGACTCGGGGAATACCACAAAAGAAAGTATCCTCTCATCTTTCTATAGTTTTATTTTGCCCCACGACCACCTTTCGTCTCTCCGGACCACCATCTGTTTCAATGGAAACTCCCGAACAAGGATCACAATCTCAAACAGCTCATCTTCCAACTATGGTAACTGAGTCTCTCTCTCCGTCTCTCTCTCTCTCTCTCTCTCTCTCTCTCTCTCTCTCTCTCTCTCTCTCTCTCTCTCTCTCTCTCTCTCTCCCCGTCTCTCTCTCCGTCTCTCTCTCTCTCCGTCTCTCTCTCTCCGTCTCTCTCTCTCCGTCCCTTATGGATAGTGGCACTGTGCCCATCCACAACCAGGCCACAGTTTAACACAGGGCCGATACTATCTTCCCTCGAAAACATCGTTACTCACCCTTATCAACAGAGGCCCATTCAGACTCTCCACTGAAATCTTGTAGGGGTCCCATCAGGGGGGCCCCCTTCCCTCCCACCACCATCCTCTTAACTTGGCTTGTAAAGTTGTCCCGCCCGCCCAACCCCCACTCACAACGAGCACACTCCCCCAATCCAACCTTATCTTTCTCTCCAGGTTACCATCAAAGTTGAGGGTATCTGTTTATCTCTCTCCTTCTTCTGTGTCAAGCATGGGGATGCCTAAATGGAAGTTCAGAAACCCCCCAAAAAAAGGTTTGGATTGCCAACATTTCTGGTTTCTAATCAATCTTGATTTTGAATGTGTATCAGTCTCACTACGTGTGTGTGTGTGAGTGTGTGTGTGTGCGTTTTGAAGGTATGTTCATCCTGTGGGTGGTAAAACCCCTCTACGGGCCCAGGGAGAATGCTCTAGTGGACCGCACCCACTAACCACATTTGAACTTGGTTCTGGTTCTGGCTCCAGAGCTGAAGGACCACTGAAGCCCAATACATCTTGGCTTCCTGTGTTTTCACTCTAATTAATATTTCCCTCATTGTTTCTTGACAACACACTGCTTGGCATGTACTCTGGCATGGTTTCGCCCCAAAAGTGAACGCCCAGTCCTGCAGAACCAGATGGAGAGAGAGAGAGAGAGAGAGAGAGAGAGAGAGGGAGGGGAAGGGGGAGAGAGAAAGAGAGGAAGGGAGTGAGAGGAGAGAAAAAGAGCTATTAGTAAGCTTCCATCTCCATGACGCCTGCACACGCCAACCCCAAACCCACAGAGAATGGGAACAGAGAATAGAGGGAAAGAGAGGAGGATGGAGGGAGAGACGGGGGTGAGGATTAAGGGGGAGGTGTGTGTATGTGTGTGTGTGGGGGGGGGGGGATTATGAAAACGACCATGGTTGGAGGCAATCTTTAATAAGAGGGAGTCTTGGTTTCTGTGGTCCATGGACATGGCTCCAGTTGTCTAGAAAGGGAATTGAACAACACACAGTTTGTTTACCCTGAGGAGAAGGGTTAGCTAGCATATGTCATCAGACCCCTTGCTAGTCCAGTCAGTCTAAAGTTCTTGCAGCTCCTGTCGATGAATCCCTACCTCCCCTGAGCCTAACCTTTGAGAACATTCTAGAAAACAAAAAGACTAAACAGATTTATGCCTTCATTTTGAACCAAACCTCCACTTTGGCCAGTTAAAAACCTAGCATTAGCGTCTCCACCTCGACTCAGGGCAAAGAATGTGTGGAATGCTTCTGTTTTCCCCCCGCTTTAATGTGCAGCGTCCCTCAGAACAAGTCCATTAGGTAGAGGATGTGACATCATCTGAAGTGTCCATCCGTTACATGTATATATTTGTGTAATTAGCTAGCGCCTGAGGAGTTATGGGGGCTTTTGAAGGAGCTCTCAATGTTATATGATCATTCACCCATACCATACATAGTTACACCCTATCCCATGATTGATTCTACTAAGGTCAAAGGTCACAATCCTCCTTTCTGACAGACTATTTAAATGTCTGTCTTCAGTCCTCAGTTCTTGTGCTCTGGTTGAATGAAGGTTCAAGCTAAATCCACTCCAGCTAGAGCCTTGATGTTATCTGTAGCTACACTTGCAGTGAGGCACATGTAACAGTAAACAGGAGCTTACAGAAAGCTGCTTCTCTCAGACGTTCCTTTCAAGCTCCAGTGGTTTTGTTTATGACTGTTAGCTTAGCTTAGCTTAGCGCTAGCTGGGACAGCAGAGGTGGGGATTGACTGTGTTTACTCTTAGTCTGAGAGCAGTAGCCGTGGCATGTTTGTCCAGTCAGATAAAGAGGGGAGACAGCCGGGAAGATGTTTGAGAGGAGACATAGGAGACAACAAGACCAGAGAGAGAGAAAACCTTTTTACGGAAAAGAAACCCAAATGTATTTAATTGTATTATTTATTGAACCCCGTCAACACCAGCCCTAAGCCACACTGGAAAAAGTGGCCAGCTTGATTTTTGATTCTAAGCAACTAGCACCTAATGCATGATACAGAACGCCAATTAAGAGTTCACAATGTAATGGATCTTCGACGTCATTTAAAATTCCCTCAAATTGAGATTTATAGCGAGCTGGCTCCATAGGGAGCAGATAGCAGGAAAGCCGTAGCCACAGAAGCCATCACCACAAGAGGACACCACAAACGGTAACTGTCCACAGATGAGGCAATTTTAGAAACCACAATCGCCTGACACAGAAACTTCTGGAAGAGTCTGCAGTGGAAGTAGCTTTCCCTTGAGAACACTGCTGTCTTGTTGGATACAAAAGACTTCAAAAGCATGAAGTCAAGCTTGTCTGCTGCTGTAGTTTTGTTTCTACTCTGAATATGGCATTCTCATATTTTGTTCAAAGATGGACATTTCTAGATTGAAGTCTCCAAAACAGAATCTTTATGGGCTGGCAACAGTGTCAACCAAATCAAGTCCGGGAAAATTCTTGAAAAACAAGCACTTAAAGTACACAGACGTCTTGTTGTTGCATTGCTTTTATCAGTGACAAGGCCAGTCTCCTTTCCTTGCGTCAGTCCTGTACTCAACCATCTACACATTCCACATGCTGACTAATTGTACCTCAATACACCAAATACAGAAACATAATGTTTTTCTTATTTTCTTAGAATTACCAAATCACTGAAAAGAAATCAGATTCATTTCCAAGAACAAAAGCAGAATGACAATATCTCTATGTTGTGCTATCATTTGGACCGCTCGTAAAAGGCTCAATACTCATGAGGCTTCGAAAAAGAGACAGAGTGATTAAAAACGACCAAATAAACTTAGCGTGGTAAAAATAGAACCCCCCTTTTTAACTGCCCCTAATCACCAGGGACAACTCTCATACTTCTCTTGTGACAGAAAACACACCACTTCATCTCTCCTAATGTTTCCTTGTTTGGGCTACCCCAGTCTCTAGGCCCAGTTAGTCAGCTAGCGAACATCTGGACCCAGTCACTCCATACCAGGCTCTTAAACCCCAATTCCTCAAGGAACACGTGAATGTGGGATCACGTTCCAAGATGCTATTAAGGTCCAATTAGATATTAGCCATGCCCGTTCGCTCATGTACACTTTGCGGGAAGAGTCGTCAGCCAGCGTGCTAACGTTCGCGGCGGTTTTAGCGGTAATTGGGAAAATATGTTGCTAATGAGCTCCTAAAGATCCAAGGGAGGGGCTAAAGGAGACAAACGAAAACTAACTGCGAAGGGTGTGAAGCCTGAGCCATGTCGGTGGAGCTGAAGAGGGTGAAGATGGCTGCATGTAAGAACGATAACAAGAACAGCCTGGAGTAAAGGAACTCCGAAAGGTCATCGTTGACGCAGTCTTTTTCACTCTCCACCATGATTTGTCCTGAGAAAGTTGTGGTGAGGTCGGGTGGCCATCGAGCGTGCCATTTTTACCTCAGCCTTCTCTCCCCGAGGCTGTCTTACGAAGAAACGATATGGGCCAAAGGTATTCAGAGCAAACCTGCTCCCCCTGTTAAACACTGGAGCTATTTCCTGTGGGAAACTTGCAGGGTCTACTGCAGCGCAGAAACCGATATAAACTAGTCTGGTAGTTTCTACAAATTTGTAATTAGGCTGATGTTGAACGCTCACCAAAACAATATACGAGGTCACAATGGGAAAATATACAAACACAGGGAGTAGATGTAATCTTAGTTTGGGTATTTTGACTGACAAGGTTGATGATGGCGTGTGTCTCGTGGCTGAAAAGCCAATATCTGAATCAACAAGAAACAAAGGAGGAAGAAGATAAGAAAGGAAAAAACGTTTTTTTGGGTGGGAAGGAAGAGAAAGTACTCAGGCAGAGAAGAAAAGAGGAGGGAGAATGTGTGGGCAGGGTGGAAAGGAGAGTGGAGAGGAGAAAGGAGGGGAAGGAGAAAGGGAGAAAATGGGTGAAAGTATCAAAAAGTGGGAGAGAGGGAAGTTCAACAGTGGGAGGAAAGGAAATTGAAGGATCGAGCGAACATCGAGAGAGGGGTCGGGGTTGGAAAACGGAAGACGGAAGTTAAAGAGCATAAATTAGAAGGAGAGTAAAAATGGGGACATGTGGAGAGAATGACAGTGGGAGAAAGTGTGGGAGTGATAGATGAGTGGGGGGGGGAGCGGAAGTGTAGTACAGTAAATAAACAGAGGCCCCCTAGACGGGACATGTGACCTCCACTGCATTCAGCTGCAGCACACACACTCTTCCTCTCTCTCTCTCACACACACACACACTCACAGACACACACACTCATTCTCTTTCTCTCTGTCTCACACACACACAGACACAGACACACACACACTCATTCTCTCTCTCTCTCTCTCTCTCCTCTCTCTCTCTCTCTCTCTCCTCTCTCTCTCTCCTCTCTTCTCTCTCTCTCCTCTCTCATCTCTCTCTCTCTCACACACACACTCACAGACACACACACTCATTCTCTTTCTCTCTCTCACACACACACACTCCCAGACCACACACACACACACTCATTCTTTTTCTCTCTCTCTCTCTCTCTCTCTCTCTCTCTCTCCTCTCTCTCTCTCTCTCTCTCTCTCTCTCCTCTTCTCTCTCTCTCTCTCTCTCTCTCTCTCTCACACACACACACTCACAGACACACACACTCATTCTCTTTC